>NC_063224.1:13142500-13210000 GCF_020740725.1 Corvus hawaiiensis
ACTTTAGCCTAAACCAGATGTGCGAAAGAGAACTCCTAAACGTATTTTGTATTTTTTATTTGTGTGTATGTGTTTGTGTATGTGGGAGATATTTTTGGTTCCTGCTAGGCTTCTTTGCAGCAAAGCCCCTTTCTAGAATTTACTTTCCTTTATTAGAGTTGCAGCTCGGCTTTGTGTAGGCCTCTGGGGGTTTTGGCCAGCCGTTGGCAATTTCTCTCAGACACCCAATTACCCCTGACGTCAATGCCGTCTCTCCCATCTCCCTTGGGTGCCCACATTTTTTCCTTTGTAACACTAATAGCTGACTAGCTAAGTGCCTGTTATTTCCTTGGCAGAAGATTTGATTGTGTTTTGGGCCGGATACTAAATCCAAAAACTATGTAAAAATGTCAATAGGTGAGTGCACATTGATTTCGGTTAGTCACAGTGATATTTGAGCCCCTTTGGGGGCTCTGTCTGGGGAAGTATTTTACAAGAAAGATAATATAACAGAAAATTACTGGAGCTGCACAGGTCTCTGGTGGATTTCTTAGGGGCCTGCTAAGTTTCTGTAGAATCAACAAATGCTTTATTAATCTAAATTTGCGGTTTTGTTCCTGCCTCTCTTCAGACGGTTCGGGCTCGCCGGAGGAGGCTCGGCGGGAGCGGGGCGGCCGGCGGCAGAGCCCGGCCGGGCCGGGGGGCGGCGGCGGGGCCGGGGGCGGCCGCGGGCCCCTCCCCGCCCGGCCGAGGGCTGCGGCGGCAGATAACGCGGGGGACGGAGGGGGTCCCTGCCAGCTGTGCGGGGCCGGCGCTGACTGGGAGCGGCTGATAAGAGCCCCGCGCGGGAGCCAGCCGGCAGCGCCGCTCCGCCAGCGCGCTGCGGGGCCGCGGCGACTGGCAAAGAAAGTTAAACACAACTGGTCCGGGGGCGGCGGGGAGGGCTGTGCTGGAAGATAATGGTAATTGATTGAATCAAAGTCGCAGAGCAGCCTTGTTTTTCCTCGCAATTAATTTTTTTTTTTCTAATTTTCAGACCGAAGTATCCGAAGAGCTCAGGTTGCACCGAGCACATGCTGCACTAAAAGATAATAAGCACATGCCCTCTTCAGCTTTTTTGGGGGAAATTCAGGCCAAGAAAAGGCACAATTAAATAGAATGCACCCCCCTTAAAGTCACGAGCACACGGTTCCAAGCTCAGTGGAGCGTGCTCTTAAGGACAAGGAAAATCAATGGCTTTTTCAGGTTGCCAGGCTGTGTGCTTGCTGGCTAGCAGGGACGAGCAGTCAATTTTGCCCACAAAGCCAGCAGATAGTGACAGCAGAGAAGGGGATTGTCAGGGGACTGAGTTGTGCAGTGTCCACACATTGGGCATTTCTGCAGCCCTTCTTCCTCTCCTGCTCCCCACCACAGCCTCACGCCCCACAGCTCAAGATGTTTGCAGAGGAAAACAGAGACACATGCCATTTGTATTTTTGTATCAGTTACTTTCCAGGTTTAGTTTAGCCAGTTTGGATCTTTTTCACCAGCAACTTGTTGGCCAGAAATTTTTCTTCACTTTTAAGGGGATTCCCTGTATAGCATTCAGGACTAGTAGTATAGTTTATGTGCTTTGAGTAAATAAAACCTTTTAGTCTTTGGCAATTGCATCTACAAGCAGTAAAATCTTATGTCAGCAGACCATGTAGAGTGCAGGATACTTAATAATTAGTAAACCATCTAAAAAAGTCTTCTGCTTGATCAGACGTGGTGCTTAATGTATAGTGCTGTAACTTGCCCAGCACATAATTAGTATTGAGGGTGGAAAAGCCCTCCTCTATGGACCATGACACCACAGACCTAAACTGACATTTTTTCACACATTAGAGTTTTCTTTCTTTAGTGGACAACATTTCTTTGCTCGTTTTAAAAATCATTCTCTAAGAATTAACAGACTGTAATAGCGTATTGTATATCTTAAATGAACCTTGCAAGCTCTAACAGTGTATTCTTCTTTCCATATAGGCACTGTGTAGGGTGGGCAGGCAAGCAGTATTGTAGTGCAAGAGAGATCAAACGTTGGATAGGAAAAAAACCCCAAACCTAACCTGGGAAATAAAAATTAACCAACCCATTTTTGCAGTGATTTTGTTGGATCCCATCCTGGAACAAGTATATGTATGAAAGTGATAGGAAAATGAATGGTCCTTATTGAGGTAAGACACTATGGTTTATCTAATAATGAAGAAGTTGAGATTTTCACTAGAGCTCTGTATGTTTTCCTCAGAATGGCAACAGGAGATTTCTTTATGTGTGGGCCAAATTCATAGGATTTCTTCCCAACTAGTGAAAGGGTGGAGCATTTGCTGTCTGTTTGGGCAGGAGCAGGGTATCCTGATATTCTATCAAACAGACTAATAGGTGTCCTCTGCTGAAAGAGCTGGTAATCTGCCTTGTCATGACCATTGGTTATGAAAGGAACAAGTCAGCTGTGAAGAAAGATGACTTTCTTGAAGGCACCATGTAAAATCTTCGGCCTAATGCCAACACAACCGTTGCTGATCAACTTTGGTCAGGACATGGCTCAGATTAGAGACTCCCTGTGTGGAAAAAAGTGGTTTTTTCTTTTGTCTTACAGTCTTGAGAGCCTACTGGGTTACTGCTGCTGACCTTCTGTCTTTGACTTTTCAGGTTCCAGTGTAATTAAACCCACAACTGTAATGTGGTCTTTTAGCCACTCTGGTATGACCGACAGGTGACACTGTCCTTCTCTACCTTAAATACAGCTGGTGAACTACTCCTGGGCAGTCAGATGTTTTTAGACTAGAGCAGTGCTTGGTAGCACCCCTTTCATCCTCCTCCCAGCCTGGCCCGTGTACTCAGTCTGTTGGTCTCAGAAGTGCTGACAGCAATGTGGAAAACAAAGTCTTTGCCAAAGCAAAAGCACTATGAGGTCATTTGGATAGATAAAAGTAAGTGAAATTCATGGAGATAAGGTGCACCCACTCAGCACCTGCCCACCTCTGTGCTCATCTATGCTAAGGCACGTTGCTGCCAGCAGGGCTGCTGCCAGGGCTCTGCTGGCATCAAGCACTCCCTGGGCTGAGCCACCAGCCCTGGCTGGGAGGGGCATGAGGAAAGGACAAAACCAGCTTCTGCTGGAAAGATTTAAAAAATGACCCCTCTGCTAAGATGCAGTGCTGAGTTTTGGGGTGTGGGCCAGTCTGTAGGGCACTGGCAGTTGGCAGCCACAGGCAGCTGGAGGAGCTGGCCTCTAGTGAAGCAATTCCTGAAATTAAAAGGGGGCAGGTTTTAACTTAAAACCGAAACAAAGAGCACGGCTGGCTGTGCTGTTCCAGGTCGAGGCGCATTGGTGGCTGTAGGTTTTCCTGTGTTGTGTCACCTCCAGTGCGGGTGCTGGGCGTGTGAGACGCAGGCACAGCAGAGCTGCCGCAGCAGGACAGACACGCTGCGCTCCCTGAGCTGAGGTGGGACCTGTTCTCCTGAACCACACCCATGTCTGTGGGGTGCAGAGGGGCCAGGGGCTGCAGTGGGTGGGCAGGGGGGTGGTGAAGGGGAAGGCAAGGCAGGGGTCAGTGGTGGCAGTGACGGGAAGCAGGCGGCTGGCACCGTGTGGGGGACACAGCAGGGCCAGTCCCTCTGAGGACAGAGGGAAGCAAGCTATGGGACTGCCCGCAAATAGTGGGGTGAGTTAAGATACCTTAAAGACACCTTCTCAGTAGTTTGCTGGGAAACAGACTTGTATGCTTGTTTTGCTACATCCTAGCTTTTAAATGTACAGTGGGAGATAAAGGACACACTAGAGGAAAAGCTGGGTGAATTCCCAAAGCAGGGAAGGTAGGAGAGTAGATACAGGGCAGCAGCTGCTTGGGAGCTGGCAGCAAGAGGAAGTATCAGCATGGAGGGGAGCAGAAAAGGAGGAATGGAGAGGGAAACATCCCCAAAATTATTTCTATCCCTTTGTTAAGAACTTGGGACATTGGTGAGTGAAACAACTCCTGGTTTTCCTGGAGCATTTCCTTTCCCCTACATTTGTACTGGCCTGTATGGCCTTGCAGCCCAGGTCTTTTTCTGCTCCTGGGTGTGGGTTACACCTATTACCAAAGTGTCACTAAGGTATTAGGATGGTTTTCAGGTGACTGCTCTGACAATGGGGTTGTTCTTGCCCTGTAATTCACAGAGCTTCACTCAAGTCACAGCCAGAACATTACACCTGCCCCGGAGAATGAGGAGGAAATTCACCAGGTTATTTTAAGTTGATTCTGTGGAAGCATGTAGGAATATTTCCGAGTTAAACTCAAAGGGAAATGATCAGATTGGCTGCAGATTTCATCAGGTTTATAGTTGTATTAGGAATCTCACATGAATCTTTAAAAATGTTTTAGAATTGAAAAACTTAAAGGTTTTGAGAAAACTTGTTGCACAAAAATGATCAGTATGAGTATGTATCTCATACAGGACAAGTAGGCAAGTTCAGTAAGGCATCAGTTACTTTATGTTGAGATAGCCATGTGAACATAAGCACTTGAGCAGTGTGAATAGCCATTAAGAAGCATCAGAGTTCTGCTTTGTCTTTTAGTTGTAGGCAAGTGTGCAGGAGACTTGTGAAATTTTTCTTTCAGCTCTGTTAGTGCCAGGTTTAAGGAGTGTTAGCTGAGCAATAGTGCCTTTCTGAAGCACATAATCTTTAACTTTTTCCCCTTAATCTTTAAATGCGCATTATATTCACCTAGGTCTTGTAATTTTGACAATTTTTGTTCTTTGTTTTTTGGTTTATTTGTTTGTTTTGTTTTTTCCTGGATCTTCATTATGTGTGGAGCAGTCTCTCCATTGCCAAGCATTGATGCTCTCTTTTATATTGCTTTTATAGCCCCGCATTGTCCCTGGTCTTGGGTTCACAGAGCTGGTAGACAAAGCAGTTGGCAAGGAGAGTGAATGACTTCAGGAAAGGATAGACTTGTGTGCTCTGACCACGGAGATGACAGAAATGTAGAAGGGATGGGAAGAGGGTGAGCAAGGTCATGAAATCAGGGAAGTGAATGGATTGTATTCCAGAGAAAGGTTAGAGTAGTAGGACTGGAAATGGGGACAGAGGATGTGAGTCGGGGGGGAACTGGCAAGAGGAAGATGAGAAATGTCAAAAGAGCGCGGGGAGAGAAGAAGGGGAATAGACCGGTAAAAGGTAGAGCGGATCTGGAAGCAGCAACTGAGAAGTGAAACACACAGGCTAAGATTGTCGACTCAGAAGAAGATGTGGGAAGTGTAAGATGAAAGGAACAACTTCAGCAGGGAATAATATCTTCCACTCTTAAAAAAGCCCAAAACTTAGTAGAAGGAAGAAATGAATCTACTTGGTTTTACTTTTGGCCGGGCAGTTCTGCTTTCTTTTCCAACATTGATGGCTGTCTCATGATTTCCCTGAGACATTGTCATAGAAATGGACATGGAAAGCAAATGTCCTGCTTCTAGGAAGCATGGTCAGGTAGTGTCTTCTCTACCCAGTGAGAGATGGGCTTCCAGTAGCTAGCCTATTTAGAGTAATTTTTTTGGTAAAGTATCCTAAAAAAAAAAGAAAAAAGAAAATGACTGGTGACTTTCTTCTGGTAGCAAAAAAAAAAAAAAAAAAAAAGACTTTGAGAAACAGTTTATATGGAGGTGATCTCCATATGTCCTTTCCAGGCTAAAATACTCTGTGATTGAACCTTCTGAGGAAAAAGAAAATGTGAAGTTTGAGTTTTGTTTCTGGTGCAGGTTGAAAAGGCTTGATGAGCAGTGCTCTGTTCTAGTAAAGTTGGATGAGAATTAACCAAGTGATTGACTTCCACAATCCCAACAGCAAATGTTGCCTGAGTTCCTGGGTAAATAACTCAATTAGCTCTGCAAGATGCCCTTCTTTTGGGTGAGAGTCAGGGACCACTTTAGGATGTCACTCCCTTTGCAGGAATGCCCATGGGTTTCCAGAAAGTGAGACTGGAAAAGGCACACATGCTCCTGGTGACAGGAGCTTGAGCTCATTACTCTGATTTTTAGATATGCTGGCATTGTCTCAATAGCCTGCACTCACATTTATGGCCTTTCCAGACTACTTATCTAGGAGAGAATGTGTGCTCAGCCTGCTCCAGTTATGTCTGAGCTTGAGCTTAGGGCCCAGACAAAGCACACCAAGGCTTGGGCAGCCCCAGTATTCCACTCTCAAAGATGCAAAGGCAAAACACAAAGTGGAGGTAGCTCTCCATGCAGATCTTTACATTCTGGACATCCTGTTTGGTGGTCCCACTGTCTCCTGAGACTGTCTGAACAACTGCATCAAAAATAGCTGAACTATTAGAAAATTATTCCCTCCCATGAATGAGCATGTAGGTATTTTTCTAATGAGATAAAAAAAGAGAGTCTTATTCTGCACCATCCATATTAGTCTGCACTCCAATTAATTCCTTCTTGTTAATTTATCTTGGAATGTTTTGAAAGATTTCTCAGCGTCTACCAGGGCATTTTGTGGGACAGTCTATGGAAAGGACAGAACATTTGCTGAAGAGCCTTTACTGTATTTTCCCATTAGAATTCTCTACTCAGTGCTAAGGTTTCAAGAGGCTTTGAGTGAGCTGGTTGAGCCTCCTTTTGAACCCATCATGGATTTTTCTTTGTATTTTATTTCCTTTAAAGATTATTTCCTTCCTTATGGCAACCACCTTTTGCCAAATGAGTAAGGCATTCCAGTTCTTCCCAGCTTTTGCCCCATTTACCACCTTCCAAAAAAGGTTGCTGGGCTGTATGACCGCATCTCAGATTTTCCCTGGAGGGATCTCTGATTTCTTTTCAATCAGTTCATTTAATTGACCATGTTTATTTCCCTAGCCCTTGCAGCTCCCTGAGTGCAGCTATTCGTCAGAAGCTGGATCTTAAGCATCCTTTTCATGTTTTACCTGGAGAATTTCTTAAACCATCTCATCTGTTCTCAGCATTTGGGGCTAAGCCCAAAAGAGAAGCTCTCTCAATCAAAAGGCTATCTAAATGGGTAATGTGATACCTGTAACAAGGAGGCAAATGTCCCAGTCCCACTGCTCCCATGCTGATCCCACCAGAGCCACAGTAGCTTTGAAGGCTCGTTTGGGCAAGGTTCCCAACGTGGATGTTTGCAAGACAGCTAACTGGAACTTGGTACACGTACCTAGCATACTGCTTAGATGTAGAGCCTAGGCATGATGCCCACTTTGGAAAGCAGCTTTGTAGTCTATATTTGCTTAATTTAGTCCTCAGCTGTCCTCCTGAGAATGGCTGTTTGCTGCATGTTAGTGTCCAAGAGCAGGAAGCAATGGAGGCAACTTTCATCAGAAAGAAGATGAAGTAACTTGGCACTCATTGGAGTTTGGAGGCTAAATTGCCTCTTAGAAGATCATCCTTACTGCTTGTCTAAGGAGTTTCCAAGCTGTAAATGGGATGGGAAGAAGGATGCCTTTGTATCCTGTGTTCCCCTTTTCTAGATGTTGTCTTGGTGACATGAGCTTCCTTCTTCAAAGTCCATAAAATTCTGTTTGAATGCTTTTCATGCTCTAGTTTGGCATACAGCATAAACCCAAGCAAACTGACCTGAGACAGGAATGCATTTTCCTCTTCAGTGACTGCTGTCTGTGTCCACTGCTAGCATCTATATTAGCAAATACAATTTCTTGGAAACATCCCGAAGCTTTTCTTTTCCAGAATATTTTTAGTAGTAACAAAGCACTGTTATTTCCTAGAAAGTTTGGTCAGGTTCTTCCACATCAATTTTTACATCCCTGTTCTATTACTTCCTTATGACACATACTTTTATACTGTCTTTTTGAAAATAAACATTCAGGGGTTGGACTAGACAATCTCCAGAGGTCTCTTCCAATCCTGGCTATTCTGTGAAACATAAGTCAGGAGTAATTAGAGAGAAATGCACCACATTTGTAGCATAAATAGAAGGAAGTAAATGGTATGATGTGTCACTACAGTCAATGGTCAAATATCCAAATTTTAGTCTTGAGGGCTGAGTTAAATAAAAAGAGATCCTTTTAAATAACTTGACATTCCCTTAATGATCCAGGAAAGGTAAATCTGAACATTTGACTTCATTGCAATAATACAGCTAGTTTAAATTTTTATTATTTTTAGGCTTGCAGCCAGCAGGCTGGAGTAAGTTATTTGCAGTGTATTTTTAAAGTCCATATTGAAATATTAGCCATAACTGTCTGCTGTGTATAAAAAAAAAGGAGGGGGGGGTGGGTGGGTGGGTGTATGTTTGAAGTTTAATCATGCTTCTACTTATGCTCAGTCCCAGAGCAATCCTTTTTTCTGCTGCTGAGCTCAAACAGCTAGTAGCCAGGTTTGATCTGCTGCCCCATGGAGCAGTGCCCTATGTGAATTTGAAGTTTTCTCAACCCGGGAGGCCTGCAAATAAAGACTAGCCTCAGGTAGCCAGAGCTCTCCTTCCCAAAGCAGCTCCTGGGGCGCTGCCTGGAGCAGTCCTCCTGAAATTGTTTCAGGCAATTGCTACAGAGTATTTCTACTACTGCCCTTCTCACCCCTCCTTCCCTCTCCTCCTCCTGGTGTAAGGGAGGAGTTTTGGAGTCCAGGAGTCCTATTTGACTTTAATAAAAAAGAAAAAAACCCCAAAAAATAAAAAGCAGAGCAGTTTGTAGGGAACTGGCACAGACTGTGGAAACAGGAGCCACAGCAAGACAAAACCCAGTGGCCTTCAAAACTTTTTTCCCTTCTTTCTCACCACATGACTTGGAGGATGTGGACAGTAATTAAAGGACCCCCTAGCTCCTCATTTTCTGTGCCTGGTCCTTTGATCTGGTTCATGTCGGGTAGCTATTTTCATTGTTCCTGTCTTTTCTTTTATTCTCACCCAGCCCCTTTGATGTGAGCAATGATGATCTTTAATTCCAAAATAGGAGATGGGCAGGATAGCAGTACTGGCCTTATATAATGCATCTTTCACATCTTATTTTTAAACTTGAGCATAATAGGTGTAAGTCAGAGAGCCTGGGGAGCATTAACCCTTTCCATGCAGGGGAACTGCTGAGGAGGTTAAGAGCCTATCACTTTTGGTAACGTCAGTCAGGTTAATCTTCTGTAGAAGATGCCTACAGATGCATTTGTGAAAACTTATTATTATTATTATTATTTTCCTGCAAATATGATGGATCTCAAAATATAATCTGGAGGGAGTTTGTCCTAATTGTTCCCATGTGGGAAAAATGTGCTGAAAAAGAACAGTAAAGCTAATGCAGTTATTCTGACTGGCTTCACTTGGCAGCACAGTGGGAGTGAAGCACACTGTTTATTAGCGTATGTTAATAAACTATAAGGGACAAGCTGCAGGTGGCAGTTTATAAACCGTTAGCTCAGGTAAGATAGATGACAATATGGAGGTTATTAGTAACATTAGCACAAGAGAAGGGCTGGAGGTTCTTAGTGTTGTCTGGAAATCACAGAAGCCCGATATATCTCTGTGTTATGCCTCTTCGTTACGGGATGCACAAACCAAGTAGCTGCACTCCAGCCAGGGTGGGCGGCACTGGAGCTGGAGCACCTGGTGCCAGACCATCAGAGCTGGCACCTGCAGGAACCTCTCTGCCAGCCACCCGGGCGACACTCCCCTGCCAGGCTGCGTGGGGTGGCATGTGGCACTCCTGTGCCGTGCTTTGGGTGGTGGCACACGGGGCCCTCTGTGCCGTGCTTTGGGTGGTGGCACACGGGGCCCTGTCCGTGCCGTGCTTTGGGTGGTGGCACACAGGACCCTCTGTGCCGTGCTTTGGGTGGTGGCACACGGGGCCCTCTGTGCCGTGCTTTGGGTGGTGGCACACGGGGCCCTCTGCGCCGTGCTTTGGGTGGTGGCACACGGGGCCCTCTGCGCCGTGCTTTGGGTGGTGGCACACGGGGCCCTGTCCGTGCCGTGCTTTGGGTGGTGGCACACGGGGCCCTGTCCGTGCCGTGCTTTGGGTGGTGGCACACGGGGCCCTCTGTGCCGTGCTTTGGGTGGTGGCACACGGGGCCCTCTGTGCCGTGCTTTGGGTGGTGGCGCACGGGGCCCTGTCCGTGCCGTGCTTTGGGTGGTGGCACACGGGGCCCTCTGTGCCGTGCTTTGGGTGGTGGCACACAGGACCCTCTGTGCCGTGCTTTGGGTGGTGGCACACGGGGCCCTCTGCGCCGTGCTTTGGGTGGTGGCACACGGGGCCCTGTCCGTGCCGTGCTTTGGGTGGTGGCACACGGGGCCCTCTGCGCCGTGCTTTGGGTGGTGGCACACGGGGCCCTCTGTGCCGTGCTTTGGGTGGTGGCACACGGGGCCCTCTGCGCCGTGCTTTGGGTGGTGGCACACGGGGCCCTCTGTGCCGTGCTTTGGGTGGTGGCACACGGGGCCCTCTGCGCCGTGCTTTGGGTGGTGGCACACGGGGCCCTCTGGGCCGTGCTTTGGGTGGTGGCACACGGGGCCCTCTGCGCCGTGCTTTGGGTGGTGGCACACGGGGCCCTGTCCGTGCCGTGCTTTGGGTGGTGGCACACGGGGCCCTCTGCGCCGTGCTTTGGGTGGTGGCACACGCGTGGAGCACAGCACAGTGGCCGCCGTGCTCCTGCAGTGTGGGGAGCCCCCGGGCGCCCCGCCGCAGCCCCAGGGAGGCAGGTGGTGCTGGCGGAGCCCCTGCCCGGGGTGTCCCCGGGGAACGCCGCATTACCGCGGTCCCCATCTGCCTCGGCGGCACCTCCTCCCTCCGGGCCCCAGCAACAATGGCTCTGCGGCTGCTGCTGCGCCCTGCCCGAGCCGGCCCGGTGACATTTGCAGGGTTCAGCCGTCACAGCACAATCCGCTCGGGAAATGCGACTGTAATTGTAAATAGGGAGCCCAGAATTTTGAAACTTCAGGTCTCGAGGCACCCGCGCCATTAGGGGGGAGCTCAGGTCTCCCCGGTGCCTTTTATTTTAGGACTTGTGACTATCTGAAAAATTGGAAAACTAGAGGTCCGCTGCTAAGCCACTTAAACATTAATGTCTGAACATCATGTCACTGGTTTTTCTGTTCAGAAGAGGACCCAAATGGGCACAAATTTAAAAAAAATCTTAACATTTTCCTGATAGAATTAATTGGAAGCAAAATATAACAAATTGTCAATAAGAAATAACAAAGAAGCAGTGAAGATAGCAAAGATTAAGTGTGGTAATGGACAGAGGCAGCTTGATAAGTCTGATTAAGTTTTAGTTTAGTGTCTGCTTTTTTTTTTTTATTCACAAAATATACACGCATGAGTACTTTTGCATCTGAAACAATTTTAGATGTGGATTTATACCTTCATGACACCCACTCTTTTAGGAACATAAAATGTGTATTATGTTTGTGTAGTTTTTAAAATAACAGCTGTTTATTAGATAACTTTCAGGGCAACTCTTATTATATGTTATAGTCCTGGATCAGCAGAGTAGTTCAGCAGATGCCCAACTTGAGCACCTGATGGGACACGTAGGCTTTTCAGCCTGTACTTGCTTAAACCTGATCACATGCTTAAATACTCTGCTGTACAGGGGCCAAGAGCAGATGTAGTGAACACCTATAATTAACTTTGTTAAATGCCTTACAATATGCCACTTGTTTCCATGTGCTTTTAAATTTCCCAATTGCACATTATTTGGGCTGAACTTCTGTGTGTTTGTCCTTGTCTGTAGAGCTCTTTTTTTTTCCCCATTAAATGTGTTTGGTTCCCTCAGAATATTTCTGTTAGGCATGAAGGAGGAAAAATTCTCTTCCAGTTCTTCCAGTACAGTTCATTTTTAGTACCAGTGGTTTTGTAGCTGGGGTGCTTTAAGGAAATAAGGGAAGGAAAGGTTGTAGAAAGGAATAATATTTCACTGGAGCAGCTTCTAGAGTTGGAAAAAGCAGACACACTTCTGAGACCTGGCAAAGGGAGGTGGAACCTGTAATCTTGTCCACTTTTTCCAGCTATATCAGCTAATCTAATAATAGAAGCTTATAGGGCGATGTAATTTCTTTTTTTAGGCAGAGAAAACAAACACTGAAATTGCAAAGGGGAAAGTTGGCACCAATACATTCCTCAATGAGTACTAGGGCCCTTTCTTCACTTGGAAAGGCAAAAAAATCCCTCTTTCTAAAGCAACCCTGTTTTAAGGGCTCAAGCACTCCCAGATAGCCTCTAGTTAGGTTTCAGCAGTCTAATGAAGCCTGTCTTTTTTGTGATTTCACTGCACATACTCCCTGCCTGCCTTGATTGGCAGCTGGGTAGCAGACCTCTGCAGCTGTGACAATTTGCCTGAGGGAGACTGTAAGTGTCTCATTGAAACTTGCATTGTAAAATCTTCCAAAATGCCTCCCATAATATTAGGCACAGGAGAAAAACACAGGTGTGAAAAACTTTCATAGATCCCATGAGTTCAATGTCTCTTGGCAGCTTTGGTGGATTCAGTGTTATAATATAAATTTTAAACTTGCTCTTACAAAACAGAAGTTGCTTCGTCTTCTGTCACAAGAAGTGGTGAAAACCAGCAGCGCCTGCACCACGCTTGCCTTTCCAGGGCGATGAGGATTGGTTATCCATGGGTGAAAGCTGTCTACCTGCTGTAAGTCAGCAGTGTATTCCAGCACAGAGAGGACACAGGTGTCCCCTCTGCTGAGGCATTTCATTGGGCACAGCAGAATTTTAGGAGCTCCTGTTTTCCGCGTGAAGGCATGGTCTCATCCTGTCCAAAAATGAGCACTCGTTGATTGATTCAGCTTCCAGTGAAGGAGGGATTTGAAAACCTAAGAGGTGTCTCCATGAAATCAACCTTCCTGTATGTATGTACAATCATTTTCTCTTCCACTGGTTAAGTAGCTTAACGTACTCCTCACTAGCACATAGGTGAGATTCAGCATTGCCAGCATGACTGGAAGATGAATCTCGGCTTCTGAATGCCTGATCCTTTTGCTGGTGTGTTTGTTCCCAACTGCTTGCCTGTGTGTTACAGCAACTTTGCTTCTTACGTTTGCCATAAAGGAATCTCAATATGACTGCAGCCTTAAGATCTGGCACTTCAACAGTCTCAGTAGGTTCAACACAATATTCAGGAGTTAAAGTTCTGAAGAAATGCAAGCAGCTAAATTTAGACTTAAGAAACGTGCCTGATTTGAGTGAGCTGTGGGTATACTGATGCATGGAAGTTTCCCTGCAAGCCAGCCAGACTTTATTTGTTGCATAAAGGGAGGAGATTTTAGTTAAGTTGGAACATTTGATTTGCTTTCTTGAATTGTTTTTGTTTAGTGGCTGTGTGCAAGGTTAAGCTTTAATAACATATCCGTTGTAATAAAATCATGCTGGTCAGTGATACATGTGGCTAAAAAGATTTAGATACACTACTCTGTTAAACTAATAGAATTTGGAAATGCTCTGGAAACAAGCACATAAAATAAGAACCAAAGACAAATTTAAAGATTTTTTAACTCTTTCTGGGGCTAAGATTTTTCTGACCAGACTGGCCTGTTCTGTCAAGCTGGGTGAACAAGGCAGCATGGCTGCAGCCTTGATAAAAGAGAAACTGTTTTGAATTTTGTAACAAAAAGTGTTAATGCATCACTGAGTTTCTGCTGCGGTGTACTAATGACAGATCCAGCGACTAGTTAAAGCTGAAAATAACAAATCTCAAATTCAAATGACATTCAAAAGTTTCATAAGAGACTCTCAATACTTTTCATCTTCTCTTCTGAAGTACAAACTTTGGCCATTTTAAGACAAATCAACCATGCTGTAATATGTAGATTTTGTGAGTTGGTAGTTGCAGTAGGGCTGAGGTTGTTTTAGTTTCAGATTTTTATCAGGGTTTTCTGCTCTCGGTGCTTTCCACAGACTGTCCTAAGAGCCATGAAACTTGTGCTGATGTATAGTGATTCAATGTGCTGTAAACTGCACAAGAGGGCTCAGTTTCATGGATGTGTGAAGCTTTTGTGTAAATGTTTTTAGTGGTGTCAATTGAGAAGCTGAACTCAAAGTTCAGTTGAGCATTAGTGGTATCAATTGAAAGCTCGATTTGAGATACTCACTTGTTGAGACTGGTTCATTTCACAGGAACATTTTAAACAAACTTTGCAAAGCAGTTCATTGTTACATTTCTGATTTCATTGATGGGGAAACTGAGGCACAAAGCTATGGATTTTCTTACCTTTCTGATGCAGTTGAGGATGTTAGCAGAACATGGAGCCTCCAGAGAGTGCTGCTGATGTTATTGACTGCTGTGTACTGCTCCTTGTCTAGCAGGGGAGTCTAGTTTGTCAGAGGGAGGAGGTTTTGTCTCATCACCAAGGAAGGAAATGGATTTAAATGTCAAAGGTTGGGAAAGCCATTGTCTTCCCTTTTGTGGCAGTGAACGTGTCATGTTCCTCTGCTTACTAAATAAATAAATGAAACTATAAAGGAAATGGTAGTTTTGGAAAAAAAACCCCAACACTGTAATCCAGAGCATCTGTTTTCTACTGTATTTTTTCCCCTAGTCTCCTTTTATAATTTACATCCAAAGCATGAATTGACAGAATTTGGCAGAGTCGGATCTGTACAGTAGAGCTTAATGGTTTTGTAGCAGGGAATAAATAAAGCCCCTCAAGCCTGTTTAGTTCTCACCCATGCACGTGAGCAGGGAGTGGGGGAAGGAGTGTTGTATTTTTCTTGGAAAAAGACCTTTTCGGTTTCTCCTAATCTGGCACCTGGAGGTCCAGCTGTGCTGGCTTGAGGCTGTGTGTAGCCTTGTGCATGGGAAAGATGATGGACAGGCCGCTGTAGAGGTTGAAATGTTTCACGTCTCTACAGGCAATATGTATAGCTATATTTGTGAATAGCGGCAGTGCGAAATTGGAGGTGGAATTACTCTTCAAACAATGATTTGCCAATAGTGCTACAGTCTGGACTGGTTTCTGTTGTGATTTGTGGGGAGGGCCAGCAGCGCGTGGATTTTCCAGCTTTGCTTGCTCGTGCTACAGCAGCCATGGAGCCTCTGTGCCTGCCATCATTGCTTCCTGTCTCCATGAGCTGACTGTAAATTATTTTTCCTGGTTTGAGCTCTGCACATGGCCTGGAAATGTGTCACTGGTTATGTTTGGCTTGGTCTTCTGCTAATTTATACCAGTTTCTATTTCAATATATTTCCATTGGCTTAATTTGATGGCAGTATTTCTAATTTACTTGGGTATAAGTAAGAGTATTGGGTTCATTACTTCTAACAGTTTAGTAATCTGGATTTATTTTTGTTCTTCAGTCACACAAATGCCAAGGTTAATTTGCTCTTAAACACTTGATTTTCTAGGACATAAAACGATTCTATATTTAAAGAAGAAAATAGAGGACAGTTTTATTCTGCAAAGTGGTCTAGGTTGGGGGATGGTAGGTTTTGTTTGTTTGGATTACAGAACATAGAAAATGCTGGGTTAATATCTGAGAACTGAAAGATTTAATTTGCCCTCACTGGTACTCTTGGATCCTCTGGATTCTTCAGCTGTGGATTGGGAGCTTATATGGAGTGGCACTTACTTGGCCCAAAATGTTTCCAGTGCCCCTAGTAATAAGTGATTTTAATGGAGAACTTTTCACAGCAGAGGACTCAGAGATATAGTCTGTGCTTTAATAAAGATGCTATGTCTCCACAGTGTACATTAGTCAGTGAGTTAAACAAGCATCAACATTAAAACAGACATTATCCCCTGCAGTGTATTTTCTTAGTGCTTTGTCCATTACAGTTCTCAAATGGTGAGGTTTCTAGTCCTTCCTGTTGGAAACAGCTCTTTTCTAACATTTATTGCAGATGTTTTCCCAGTGTCTAGCATAAAATTGCGCTTTCTGCTCTCCTCCTGCCCTCCCCAAATGCTTGGTGGAATGCAGTGATGGAGCTTACCGTATGTGAACCCCTTGGAAGCAGTTCCTGCACCTTCTTTAGCTGTTCTTTAACAAAGATACATATAATCAGACCTTTTAACCTTTCTTCATAAATCAGTCCATCCTGCCCATTAATCACTTCTGTTGCCTTCTTCTGAATTCTCTCCAATTTGTCATCATCTTGTGGCTGGGGACAGCTCGGTGACCGCAGCCCTGCACAGAGGTTCAGTACCAGCCCACTGCACCCGGGGATCAGGATTTATTTATTTTGTCTCTCTTTCCTTTTGCTTCATTCCCAGTCAGAATATATCTCTTACCCATTCTGCATAATCACTTCTTTAAAACATTTATGGAGATAATTTGCAGTCTTACAGACCCTCTATCATTCTCTGATGTCGAGTTAGCAGAGGTTGAAAGGGCAAAGGATTGAATGTGACACTTTGTTTCCCTCCCTCCCTCCCTCCCTTCCCCACTCCCCACCTCAAAATAAACAACACAACTCTTCATTTGGTTCATATGGTCATATTGAATGTGAGGAAAGAGGTAGCATTAGAGAGGAAAAAAAGACACTGAAAATATAATTGCCTAATTGTGAATCCTAAGCAGTGCAGGCAGCAGGGGCGGCCCTGACTGGAAGAATCAGAGGGTCACTGATTCATACTGCCAACATCCTAATTAGCAGTGCAAATGTAATGTTTATATTGTTGGGGATGGATTACAATATCCATTGTAGAACGGAAAGAAATAAATGAATTGTGTCAGTGGAGCTATGTAGAAAACACTCCTGCCACCCCATTAAACCATGAGAAGTAGCTTAGCTACTAAAAAAAGTTTGTTTTCAGGCTGATGCGCAAGTCTAATTGGGTTTCCAAAGAAAGGAACATGTTTTAATTATTAATTAGAAATCAGAGGAGTAAAAGAGTGAAAATCTGCTTCAGCTGGAGGTTTTGCTCAATGCTGGATTTCTCCTTAATAAGCTGAAACATTCCAGGCCTGCCTTAGTTAGCAGTTGGGTGCAGTGGCTTTACTCGGGGGGTAGACATCTTAATGCTCATGTAATTATCATGTAATTATTTTGTAATGTGGGATCAAAATTTTGCATAGATGGCATTCTTTCACTGAACTTGAAAAATAAAAAACTGTGTTCATTACTGCAGTGATTCAGTCATTTTGGTCTAAGAAGCAGAGTTCCCTCATCCCCCTCCCTATCTCTTTAAGACGCAAATATTTTGGAACAGTTTTAGAGATGGTGACCTCAAGATGAATAGAATTATTTAATTTAGATTTTGTTGAATATTTATCAGATTTCTTGTTGGTAATACTGCCTTTCAACAGAAGTGTCAAGTGGGTTGCAATTATCATCAAAGATGATAGGTACAAATAAGCGATGATCCTGTCTGCTAACACAGGGTGTGCAGGTTCATAAAGGAGAATTCCTGTGGAAGTCGCTTTCTCTCTATGAATTTTCTTCCCTGTTGCCACTGAACTTCTGGAATCAAAGTTGTTAAAGACTGATAGACTTTGTCAGAGATGTTAAGTGGATTATGACCCATCACAATAAATATTCCCAGTGGAGTGACAGGGTATGTTGTAATGAACGGAGAGTATGGAGCTGCCTCTTTTGACTCGTGCTTTCTAGTGCCTAGAAGTACTCTTGAGCTGAGTTCTGCTCTGTTTACAACTGCACACAGCTTGTCTGCAAAGATGAAAATGTTATTGGGCCAGTGCTGTAGCTCTTATGACTGGAAATCACTGACAGACTGGATCCAAGCTGAATCAGCGGTTAAACCTGACAAGTTAAAGAACATAGCAAGAGCTGCTGGCTCTTGAGTTGCCAGATGTTTGTAGATGTGTGTCTTAAGGGGAGCTGCCCATTAAATGTCTCAGCTTTAATAGGAAAAGGGGATGGGAAAGAAGAGCATATGACTCCATATGGCTCCCTCAGTATGGCAGTTAATCCTTGTGTTAGTGGGGTGCAACTGTGAGGAAGTGCAGAGCTGTCTCCTGATGTTGCTGTTTCATAGCAAAAAATCTGTGGAGGAGATGGGGAGGATACAGCTAACGTGAAGTGGATGGCTTCCTCTGGGGTTATGGCCTCCGTTAACTTGTAGATGAAGCATTATAATAAACAAAATATCTGACTTAACAGAACAACTGTTAAGAACGTTTAAACTGGCCTTTTTTCATGTATCTGCTGAAATTATTATGTTTGAAAATGTTTGGTTTGTAGTCACAAATGAAGTAAAATATCCTGATCGTAGGCCATTGAGCTCCTGTATATATATATATATAGACTATAATAAAAGGTATATATAATATACCTTTTCCAAAACCCTGTTTTAAGAAAGAGGAAGATAGTTTCTTAGATTTTCTTTATCAGATAGCTGCACTGTGCTGTCCTACCCCTTCTCTGTAGTTTATTTACATGATGTTTAGCCATAAAGGATTTGACAAAGATAGATACCAATATCAAGAAGAGACACTATGATTTGTGTTGCTACCAAGAGCTAATTCTGCTTGTGTGAATTGTAAGGTAGCTTTGGTTCCCCCTCCCTACTAACAAAGTTTTCCCTATTATCAAAAAGGAAACCATCTTCATGACTTGTATTCTCCCAGCAGAAGTCAGGTTAAGCTTCATGCTCTAGTGGAAGTAACAAGTAATTAAGAATAACAAGCAGTTGTGATTAAAAACTCAAAAGAAAACCTTCACTTTCAAGGGGCCATATGTTGGTAAAAGTGCTCCCCAGCTAAACCATATGGATGGGTGGAATGCAGGATCTCCTGCACATTGGGAAGAGGCCATAATATTTGTGACTTGACATATTATTGTCACGTTTTGTTTTGATCATGCCAGACATCCACAGGTCTCTGTCACATCCTTGTAGGAGAATGAATGTGAGTCTCTGCAAACTAAGTGTCTTAGGTTCAGAGTTAAAAAGCAAGTGTGCCTTTAATTAAAACAAGACCAGCTTCTTACAGAAGTTGCCCTGGTTAGATGATGTAGTCAATGATCCTGTCCCCTCCCCTCTCTTGCTGGAACCTGGAAAAACAGTTGCAAGTACCATTTTGAAGGCTGTTTTGCCAAGTGTCTGGCAAATGCTTCATGTATAAACATCCATCTTTTCCCTCTGTGGGCAAAGAGCGAGCCCAACTCACTTGTATGTTCATTGGTCACACTAAGAAGGCTTGACACACCATCCAGTAACATGCTTTAGCTTGAAAAGTGGAACTGGTCCCTTATTTTGTGGCGGCTGCTTTATCCCTTTGTGAAAAAGGAAGCACAGAAGCTCCTATTGTGGAGCAAAAACAGAGATGTGTGAGAGACCATAGACAGTCTTTAATCAACTTGAGCAGCCTCATGGAGACCTTGCAACAGGGTTTTAGGCTGAGATTAGTACAAGAGTACACACTGATATCTTAGAAAGGGACATCACGAAGCCTCGTGTGTGTGTGTGTGTGTGTGAAGGGACTGCTGACACTGACATCTAATGTCTTGAATATGTGTTCTGCTCTTGTGCCTCCTGGCACAGCCTTGGTAGTTTCTTCATCCACTGCAACTTCAGGAAGCTCATCTGGTTGTATGGGAGAGGATGTGATTAGCAGCAGTGGCATGTGCCTAGCACTGCTGTGTGATTTGCAGAGGTACTTGTGAGATGCCTAAAGGGTGTTCATGTTCATGTTGCCATTTTCAGTAATCAACTCTTATTGATTCTTTCAAGAAATCAAAGTCATTTTATAGGAAAAAATTATGGAGGTTTCTCTTTGATCAATGGATTTTTGATTTCTAAAACCTGCAGCAACTTAGAAGCTTTCTTACTTTTTGGCCCCCCCTGTGCTTCAGGACACACATAAACCTGTCTTTGAACGAGTCTGGGAAGTGTTCGACTGGAACACTTGCTGATGTACTGTTTTTCTTCCTAAGCCAACTTGCTGCTTCCTTCTTGCATGAAAAAGCTGGCCCACCTCAAGCACCAGTGATAACCCCAACACAGTCAAAATAATCTCCATATCTAATTTGCATGCAGGCAGCATCAAGTTTAGGAGGTCAGTAGTATATGGTTTGCAAGTTCTTGCATTCCACATTATCAGTAGAAGTGTTTTTAATGGAATACATACTCTAACACAAGCAATAAATTCAGGCCCTATAGGCATGGATTTAGGTATTGTTTAGTCTTCCTTAGTTTAGGGAGGCTTTCGCAGTCAGCTACCCTGCAGTGGGCTAATGCTGGCTGGCTGCCAGATGCCCATCCAGCTGCTCTCTCACTCCCCAGCCTCAACAGAACAGGAAGGGAAAGTAAGATGAAAAAGCTGAGTTGAGGTAAAGACAGGGAGATGACTCAGCAATTACTGTCATGGGCAGAACAGACTAGATTTGGGGAAAACAAACTTAAGTTTACTTCATGCCCCAGGAGTGCTGGGCAATGGGGGCTTATGGCCAGTCCAGTGATGGTCAGTCAGTGGTGGGTCTGTTGTGGAGCCAGCTGTATCCAGCACAGGGCAGCCCCTGACCCCTGCAGCCCCCACAGCACAGCCTGGTCACGCACATCCAGTGCACGCTCACATTTCCACCCTGTGCTGCGTAGCACGGCCCGGCCAGCCTGACCCCTGGCCTCCAAGCAGATGTCTCCAACTTTTCTTGCCTGCTGTCAGGGTAAGTAGGTGATGGGCTCTCACATGAATGTTGATCCTGAGCCTGGCTTGTGGAGGCCCTCTTTGATGTTTTATTTTGGCTACTTGCCAGGGGGTCCAATTTTTAAAGCACAGGGGTAACGATCAGATTATTTTTATTATCCTTGCTTCAGAATTCACTGTTCTGCAGACATCGTTTCCTGCACTCTTGCTGGGTAGCAAAATGTCCCCGAGAAGGATGTGCCACCAGATGCAAGATCTGTTTCTGTATTGCTGGGAGGAATAACACAGGGATTGCAAAAGTTGTTTGACTGTTCAAATATTAATGTCACAAACTGTGGCTTGCTCTTCACTGCTTTACTCATTTAGCCATCCCAGAGCACTATTTGGAAACAAGCACAGTGCACCTGGTGGGTCAAGAAAAGCCTTCCTTGCTTTTGTTCTGGATGCCTGGTGATGTGTGTTAGTGTGTTGTGGTGCAAGAGTAAGTGTATGTTGTAGAAAAACTCAGTATAGAATTAATACCTGCCTGGAGGTTTCTATGTACTTAGGTGGGAAATTCAGCCTTATCCATCATTCTTTGTGTTTCACTCTTCAGAATAAGTACCATTCAGATTTATGGGCTGCCTAATTTATTAATCTGAGTAAAAAGAAGACAAAGATATATCTGACTCATAGAATATAATCTTTTGGGCAGATCAGGAAGATGAAGAAAAGTACTGAGTGCTGGCTTGGAATAGGAATCTTCAAATATTATCATTTGATCTAGAAATAAACTGGCAGAGCACAAAGGTTGCCTACATTTAACATTCATAGCATTTTACTACTAGATACAGTGCTTAACTCAGATGTCAGAAAATAAGAGACTTTGCACAAAAGCTGGGTTTTATTCATTTTGTGACACTCTTCCTAATGCTACCCAAACCAGCATGTGTTGGTCTAATTGCCCTTCTGTATCTCCATTTTTATATCACTGTAGCTCTTTGGAATTTGGAAATTCTTGATTACCCTGTGTACTGTAACATTTGAAACTGTGCTTGGCCTAACTGTATTTTAATGCCCCTGCTTGCTTTAAATGGCAGAAGCACTGAATATAAATTAGAATATATTAGTATTTTGCTGACTTAAAAGATGACATTTATTGTGATGCATAAAGGGTTAATCTTAGACTTTTAGCTCTGAGCTTACTTTATTGAGCTTCTGCGTACACGTGTTAATTTTCTCAGATGAGGGATAATGGATGTCACTTGAGAAAACAATACTGATTTGGGTTCTTCCATAGTTTGTGGGTTTATGTCCCTCATGGTATAGAAGCAGGCTCTGGGAGATTGCCTGAAATATGCCTGGCCTCTCAGCTGCACTAAAAATAATTCCAGCTTCCCTTATTTCTAGAAGTAATTCTGAGATGCTGCAAACCTTACCAGCTCCTTGTTTAGGAAAAAAGATTTCTATTCAGCTTTCAAATAACAATAAGGGAATGGTCTTTGGGTGTGACTGTTGTATTTTCAAACCCCTCCTTTGTAAAAATGCGTGTGTGTTGTGGATTTTTTTGTTCTGTTTAAGCACTTTAGTTATGAAGTGTTCTTGGTTGGGTGACCTTTCTTTGAGAGCAGCAGTTCACATTGGATTTTGGCAAAATGGGTTTGATCATCCTTGCTTTACTAAGCACTAGCACCTAGATGACAGTAATTCACCCTCTAATACCCCCGCAAAACCTATTTATGCAGAACTTGACATGATTTGCAGTCTCTGTAAAGGAGGAATATAGGACTTAAGCAGTGCCTAGAATTAATTTTTTGACCTCCATTTAAGTTATTGGTTGAAGTATTAGGCTCTTCAGGCAACTAAGCTGTTCTTGCTCTAACCTGGCACTTATCACCTCTAAGGTGCTAAGTGCCAGGTTAGAGCAAGACAGAGGTGCACTAACAATTCTGTGGCATTCATGTGTCTCCCTCCTAACTTGAAGGTGGAAAAATTACAAAGGAAATTGCTGCCCAATATTGGAGAGTTTAAGGTGGCCAGTTAAATTGATCTTAGTAGCGATAATAATCCAATTTAAGGCAACACAATCACAACCTTTTTATTAATATCAGCTGACCATTGTCCATTTTAACTGTAACTCATTGCCTGTGAACGCCAACAAACATCCCAAAGTCAGGGTACTCATTTGAGCTTTGTGATCCACAGCACATACAGGTACAGAAGTGGTATTTTGTTTGTTTCTGGAGACAGAAAAAAATGCTGGCAACTAATAGATTCTCGAGATGTTTTTTTCTAACACCAATTTTAAGGAAGTGTGTGAATGGAAAAATTTGTTTCTGAGAATTCAGATAACATCTGCATTAATATGGTATATTGTAAGGATCATTAATGTTCAGAGTATATTATCAGGTGTTCTCTAATGCACTTTTGATGAGCTGCAATGATGCTTGCTGTAGTGTTTTTTCATCTCTACTCTCCCTCCCTTTTTTTTTCTGCTTGATTGTAATAATGACTTAACCCAGGTGGTAGACTCTATCCAGAAAGTGCCCAAGGGAAATATTATTCCCTAGTACCAGCAAACATCACAGATAGTCATTGAGTTCACTATGAAGTTTCCTCAGGAGGGAAGATCTTGGATCTCCCCTTGGGTATCTGGACCTGCCCCATATTTGCAGTGTAATAATCTGGCTTTGGGATGAGATGGAGAAATGGCAGAGAGAAACAAGATGAAAAATGTAAATGGAGGGGAAGGAAAAAAGCCAGTAATACATGGTAATTTTTGAAAAGACTGATTTTTTTTAGAATATAACTTGTCATAGAATAGGGTCCTGGAATGTATTTGGATCACTTTGTGATTATTATTAAAGAGCACTGTGCAGTTTAAAATGACAAGGATGAGTGCAAGAATAGAGATTCTTCCCTTTGGATATCTCAGGGTATTGGTTGGTTGTGATCATGCTAGAAAATACTTCTGGTTTTTGGATATGACTGATATTTGTCCTTAATATTTGTCTTTTGTAACTCTCCTTATCTGCACTATCAGCCAGGAAATGTACTTTAAAGCCCTGGTTTCCTGGTCCATGCAATACCACCCAGTTGCACAGAACAGCAAGCTTTAAATAAATGTCACAGATATGCTGTAGTTTTGTCGAGTGGACAAGGTGTCTAAAAGTGCAAAAGTGAAAATGCAGGCAATGGTGATAGAAAAATGCTACACATGCTTTTCAAGTGAGCAAATTCTTTGTGGTAGTGAGTGTGCAGAGTGTCAGGTATCACTCACTGTGTGCCATTAGGATTTACTGGCAGTAGCCTGCACAGGCACCACAAGTGAATTACTTTAGTTGTTCAAAAGATGGTCTCTTGTAAGTTTATCTGAGTTTACATGCATGTGGGAAGAAGGGGCTTCTTTGTTTTTTTATTTTTTCCAAAACTCTCTTTCATTGTTTGTAGAGGAATTCAAAAGTAAAGTACCCAGGAAGAAAATTATGCTGTTAGGTTGCTTTTGGCTATGTTATATTGAAAGCTATATTTTGCAAATATAATCTGTAACAGCAAATGGTGTACAAAGGAAAAGGAATCGTGTTGTTGCACACAACATTTTCCATTTTCTGTATAAAAGCTTGTTTAAATAATTTTGTGCCCTCCCCTTTTCAGTGTCTTTTCTAAGCAGCAGCTGAGCACATGTCAGCGCTCCATGTCAGCCCAGGGCTGTGCATGTGGTGTAGGGAGACCTTTCACAGCAAAGGGGGCTGCAGGGAGGCTCAGGCAGCTTCCCCACCAGTGGCTGTTTTGTCTGGGATAGATTTTCTTTGAGGTTGTTCTTACTTTCTGAAATGCTTTGCACCATCTCTTAATCCACCCACATTCCCCCCTTAATCTCCATGGATGGGGCAGGACTAGAAGGACAGTCTGCAAGTCTCCTAAAATGGAAATGAAAAACCTAAGTGATATCTGGCCCAAAACTGTTTTAGATTTCTCTTGGAAATGAAGAGGCTTTTTAGTGGTCTTTTACTTCTGGGAGCATGGTTTCCCTCCCCAGTGAGATGCATTTTGTGTCAGCTGTTTCTATATTAAAAAAAAGTCTCCTGAAATAACTGCTTTTGGCTTGTCAGCATCTGGCAGGCCTCTCCCCCTGAAGCAGGCACGACCAAGGTCCCATGTGAGCATGAAGGGCCTCTCCCTGTATGGCCCCTGTGGAGAGGGGGTGCCTGGCCCAGCCAGGGTCACAGGTGGGGCAGCCCAAATGGATTGCACTGCGCTTGCTTCTGATGTGCCTGGCCCATGCTTGCACACCCTGATTAAATTTCTGCTCTTGTCAGTCCATTAAACCTCCCAAAGTGATTTGTTCTCCCCAGAGAATCACAGTAGAGAGGGTGGAAAGGTAAAAAGAGTAAGGAGAAAAATAAAGAAGGGCAGGCGGGAGGAGAGGACAAACCAAAAATGAGTAAAACAGAGCTGCTGAATCCAATAGCCAAGTATTACATTATAGACTCCCAGTTTGGATATAAAAAAAATGTTTCCTTAGAGCAGAACTGCATCCAAAAGTTAGAAAAAATGTTCTCCAGAGGTGAACCAGACGTGCTCTGTCCTGCTTCAGGAGTGGGAGAAGGCGACTTACCTCTTGCACCCCTCTCAGCCCTCTCTCTCCTCATGCACCACTTTGCGCTGTGAGCAGCCAGCAGGATGGTTCTGAGGGGTTGCTTGTGTTTCATAGCTGGATTCCTGGGTGATTCCTGCTGCCCAGGACAGGCAGCTGGCTGTCCTGGCTGGCTTGGCCTCCTGGCTCCTGCAGCAGTCGTGTCTCACTGCTGCTGAGTCCTCTGTGTACCGGCCCTGATGTGACCAGCCAGCTTTGCTGATGTATTGTTTGACACTGCTAAACTGGGTGGGTTTTGCAGGCTGGTGGTGAGGCTCACATAGCTCCGTGTGACAGTGGCTACCACACAGTGGCTTTCCCAAGCATCCCTCCAAGGGGTCCAAGGCCAGAGCAGGAAAAGGCTGAGTCTCTTGATGGGTTTCAGGTCACCCAGCTTCTTGGTTTTGAGGAGTCTGTGTGTCTTAAAATATCATCCAGCTAAATGAAAAGTGTTTCCTAATGAAATTAAAAAACCCATGCCCAAAGAGCACAAATGTTGTCACTAAAGTTAATAAAAGTAAGGAAATTAATACTTATAGTTGACCTCCAATACCTAGGCACAGTGGGGTGTAGCAAGGAAGTAGTTAGAAAGGCACCATGGTGAGCCTTTGCAGTGAATTACCTTATTTTTATTAACTTTCTGACAACCTCAGTGAATTTCCTTTCTTTTTATGAAGTGATTAAAAAACCTAATCAGATCAGGTAATTAAAATACATAATTACACAATCTCAGAGTTTTTCATAATTACTGTACATGGTAAATAATGTTACCTGATAACACTTGGTACAAAAATTCTGACAAATTTGTGTAGGATGGTTAGGAGGTGTCTGATTTCCAGTGTTTGCAATGGAACCTTCTCTAACTACACTAGATAGGTAGTAAAATGTTTTAAAATGGAAAATATAGTCAAACTCTAAAATAATGACTCAGTTGTCCTTTTTAAAGCTTTTGTACATATTGGGCAGCTGGTACGTGTTGACACGGTGTGTTTCTGTGCATTTATAATGACTGTTTCCTTTGTGCTCACACCTCTGCTTCTGTTTTGTTAGGCACCACCCACTGGAAAATGGGTGTTTTGATACAAAGCAACACAGTAAGAAAAAAATTGTATCAGATCCAGTATCTCAATTCCAGCCAAAGAACTGAATTAAAATGGAGTCCCTCTTAAGCCTGTGTACAGCGGCTTCAGGCTATAGACAGGATGTTGCAGCCTTCTTGATGTCAGGTAGCCAGGAGATCCTGAACTTATGTTATAGAGTTATATTCATAGAAAATCAAAAGATGCAAGGTACGATAATCCTAAATAATGGGAAAATTGTTACCCAAAACCAACCAAACAAAAAAAGGTTTTATGTGTCTTTAAAATCAGCTCGCAGAAATCCAGGGTCCCAGCCTCTAAGTACAGACAGATAGTTTGGGACAGATGGGGAGTTGAGGCTGGTACTCATAGCTCTTGGTACTCATACTTTCATGTGCTATGAGATGGAGGAAGTGGGGTTCAGTCTCACAACTAATTCTGGCTGAAGTTGTGAGGAAGCAGTTACTGAGTTTTCATTCATTTGTCCAATTGTTTTTGTTTTGGAAAGGGTGAGATGGGCTAAAGATCTTATTTCAGACAGCAGCCCAGTTTATTTGTGGTCAGAAAATCCTTCTGTCCTGAAATTTTTTGCCTTAATTGACCACAACCAAAATAAATATTAGAAAAGCCTTGACAAAACATGAAAATAGTATGTGAATTGTATCTGGGGAGCCTTGTTCTCTCACTCTCCTGTGGGGGACACCCGAGTTTCCTAATCTGTGCTTCTGTCTGGGCAGGGAGCTTTGGCTGTGAGTCTGGGAAGGGCAAAATCAAATTGATTCCAGGGAGGTGGCAAGGGGTTTTCATTATTTAGGTATATTTAGGACAGTAGGCTTTTTGCAAATGAATCTGGTCTGAGCTTTAAAACTCCTTGTGTTGTTTATGAAAACAATAGTTTTTCATTTCCATGGTGGGTGTGTGTGGTGTTTTCAGCCATTAGTTAACTGGGGATGGTTTTTTGAACACATCTGGTTTTGAAGGTGCAAGTGTGTCTTTCAAACCTCTGATGCCTGATTTCCCAGAGAGATTTTTGTTGGTTATTTTTAATATAGCCTTTTGCTTTTTCTGTTTTGACTTTTTGACCATTTTCCCTGTGCAGAAAATGTGCCCCCACCCTAAACATCCACCTTCAGCTTCCCCCCATGGTTAATTTAGGGAACTCTTCTGTAGAAAGCCCATAGCTTTTTTGTAAAAAGCCTTGCTGTACCTGTAGTGTCAAGATTAACTTTTGTTGGGTAAATTCAATCTCGTTCTCCCCACTGCCTCCTCATTCCTTTTACTGAGTTGTTTAGTATATTAACATTCCTAGATACTTTTCTGTGAGTAAAACCAGTCCTCATCATGTGAGTAAAGTTAGAGAGAAAGCTATTGACTATAGCTTTTCCCTTTATTTCATTTAGTTCTCTGATACCAGTGCCAATGTCTGTGTGAGACTGCTCTCAAATGGAAGGAGTGCTGTTAGCGAGTCGGTGGGGAAACCGATATTTGTTTGCAAGTGCCAAGACATTTGCTGTCCCTCCTTCTCTTCAGGGATAAATTGAGATGATTCAGTGTACACTCCAACCCTAATTCTAATCCCATTTAAACAAATAATTGTGCCCTGCACCTTTCCCCATTATAAATTCACTTTCTCAAGTATCTGTGGCCAAGGCACAGAGACAGTTACTAACTAGAATAAATTGTACAATTCATATTCGTGGGAGGCAAAAAACCAACCACACATGTGTGGTCAGAAGGAAACCCACGCAGCTGGTTAAACTAGAGCCATCTGAATAGAGAAAATGAGCACTTAAGACTGTGAAACAATTCAGGACAAAGGTGTCTCTGCTGCAGGGGACTTTGATGAACGTGCCTCCTGTTCCAGTCCGTGGGCAGTGTGGTGCTTGCAGCTTGGGCTGGGAGCGCAGCGCGGCCGGAGGGCACGTTCCTGCCAGCCTCTGCGTGGCTCCTGGCAGGAGAGCAGCAGGGCTGGGGGGCTGTTGTCTCCTGGTTGGATTCGCTCTGGCTCCCCAGCTGCACTCCCCCCTCCTGCCTGCCTGCACTGATGAGCATCCTCCCTACGGGAGGCTTTCTCCAGAGTGTGGTCGGTGCTGACTGACAACCTGAGAAGCCTCTAAAGAATTTAGAGATGCTCAGAAAGTGTCTCTGCAAACTTGTGGTGTAGGAGATGGGGCACAGCCTGGGCTGCTCTCAGTGCTGGGTACCCACAGGAGACAGATATCCAGTGCTCCGTGACTCTGAGGTGCGTGCAGTGGGCACCATGGGGCTCATCCCCTGCAGCCTGAACAGGTGCTCAGCAAGGTAGGGCATGGGATCTCTCCTTGAGCTGCACCAATGGAGTTGTGAGCCTGAGGAAAACAGACCTTGGCTGTTGCCACAGCTTTTCTTTTGAACACCTGAGAGCGCAGTCACACGATTTGTCATTGGGCCCTTCAGTCCAAAGGGCAAAGATGTGTTGGAAGAAGAGAGCAGCTTTCGGAGGATGGTTTTGTTGTGTGGTGCAGTGCAAGTCCTCAGATCACAGACGCTGGGTCACTCATGGTTAAACTTGAAAGGACTCTCATGCAGCACGTTTGTTGTAGGGAAACACTGGTGTACCGAGAGCAATCTTACCGGGTGGCAAATATGTCTGTTTGCTTGCTTGTTTTAAAAGTCTCTTCTTGTTTAAAACGATGGGTACTGTTAGTAAAAAAGAAGTAGCATTACCATACAGCGCAGAATACACGTCTCTCCTAGGCAAGCCATGCTGTTTGACTTTCATCTTGTGTAGTACAAAACCTATAGTTATTTTCTTTTTAAACCTTTCAGTTATTTCTGTCAGGTATTGATAAGTGGAGAACTTCCTTCCCACCTCTGTTTCATGCAGATACCCTCAGGCCAGTTACAAACATGGTGCAGATTCATGACCGATGTTTACGATAATCAGGAATGTGCTTCATATTCACCAGTGTGCTGTTACATTTGTGGGTGCTTTTTTTTAATTTTAAATGAATTAATTTATTAAATTAAATTGTTCACTAGCAAACCCAAAGTCTTAACTAATTGTACTTTGCTGTAATGCACACCATCCCCAAGGAATCGGAGATTTACTCAGCTGGAGCAAACCCCATTTCCAGTCTAGGGTCAGGTGGAGCTGGCAGCTTCTTCAGCTCCAGGAATACCCACTGGGTTTATTGGGGCACACCAGCCCCTCCAAAACCAGACACATGGAGGCCTTGAGGGGCTACACTCACCAGACTTGCGGAAGCTGTGATGTTTGCAAGTACAGCTTCATTTCAGTTCACGGTGTTTGCATGAAATCTTGATTTGAATTCACTAAAGGGACAGGGAATACATGCACCTTTCTGAAAATATCTCTAGTAGAACTGGCTATATCTCATATTTATGTCACTTGAATTTTCAGGAGTGTTGAGTAACTGCTGTTCCTATTGAATTCAATGGGATTGCTGTGAATACACAACACATTTGGAAGTCAGAACAATAATGTGTGTGCATAGCTATAAAACAGGTTACTTGATACTGTTTGTCACATGTAATTTACTTTTCTTCCCCTTTTCTTTGAAGGTAGTATAAAATCTGGATGTTGTTGCTTTTTACTGTTTGTTTATTGCTGAGTAATTTCAGCCAACATGTGTTTTTCAGCATTAAGGCTATTCATCATGAACCATTGAGATTGTAAGTGCGTCACAGTTTTCCCATCTAGATCAAAATGAGAGTCTGGAACAGCCTCCTTCTTTTTAACTTAACAAGCTGGTTTTATTTTCTCCTGCAACGTGCTCTAATGATATGACCAGCTTTAAGTTCCTTAGGCCGGAAAGCTTGGCAGTAAAGTCCTGTGCAGGACTTTACATGAGGCTTTTCTCAGGTTTGGAACATGGCAATTGTCTTCTCTTCCACTGAGCACTGATGGAAAATACTCATTTAGGAGCAAAATTCTGTTCTCTGCAAAGTACTTTTCATCTGTTAGAGACAGGGACTGCAAGCCCATTTTGTTACAGGTCAGGTCACCACATAATATCAGTTGAAGATCACATCATAGAAAGCCATCCTAGCAATAAAGTCACTTCTGGTGACTCCAACCAGGGGGCACAGAGCATTTTTGGCATCTGGTCCAAGTTTTCTCACTTCTAGTGGTTCTTTTGGCTCACAGCTGATACATGACAGAAGAGTAGAAACAGCTCTGCAGAAGTGGAAAGGCCACTCTGATGTTTTCTACCAGCACAGAAGCAGATAGCCATTTGTCTTAGCAGTGATAACAGCTTATCAGAGAACTCTTGGCAAAGCTGTCTTTGTCCTAGTTTGCCACTGCCCCAGATTTAAAGGCACTTCCTTCTCCAGACTGCTGCCCACACCATCAAAATGAGCTCTGACTTGATTCTGCACAAGCTGAATATCCTGTGGGAAAGAAAGTGCTGCTTTTCCTTGTCAGTGCTGACTTCCAGGACTCGCTGCTCACTGTGCAGGATATGACCCTTAAATGAATTTTATGAATGAGCTAAATGGATTGTAATTGATGACTTAATCTTCACTTGAAAGTACAATTCAAAAACATGAAAATGCACACAATAAAGCATTAAATCAAATCACACCAATCTGGTCCGTTCATGGAGAAAAGTCTGTCTGTCTTTACTTTCAGCTTCTGCATTCACTGAGTTTCTCCAGACAGCAGCTAGTCTGTGTTTCTAGTGCTGTGGTTATGAACTGAGGGAAAGAGCTTGAGCTGAGTCTGTGTGACCGCACGTGCCTGAGGGTACTCAGCAAAACAGCCTGAGAGCAGGTGCCTGCTGTATTTGAGAGCTGCCTGATCAAATGGGAGGGAGGAAATCGTAAATCTAGGGAATTCATCTCATGCATTTCATCCCACCAGAAAGGCCGTCCCGCTGGCCACATTTCCATGAGCAGTTCAGTCCTGGTGCTCAGGTGTGTGCTGTATGGGAACACTCTCCCTGCTCACAGCAGCAAAACACAAGGAAGGGAAAACATGTCTATTTAGAGCTGAGAAAATGTATGAAGTAATGCATGTATTGCAGAGACCTGCACAGAGGCTGATGCTCTTCCACTGCTCTGGGCTGGATCTTTGGCTATGCCAAGGGGCAGTGCAGGGCCCAGGGCTGGCCCTAATCGTGCTGTGACGAGGGCAAGCTCTGCAAACCTGCCGTGGGGGGCTGCTCGGATCACTGCAGCTGCCCCGCTTGCATCCCTATGCTTAGATAAAAAAGGAAGTAGGCAAAGCTCTTAACTGCTGTGTGTTGTCTCTTTGTTTTGCATAATCAAGCGTTGAAATCATGATAAATGTTGACATCAAGTAGCAAGAAGAGCAGAATATAATCGTGTAAGGCCAACGGGGTCATATGAAGTTTGTGCTCTGGCTAACATAATATGTAGAAATATTACCAACAATTAGCATAAGTATTACCATTTATTATAACTAATTTTATAACTAATTATTATAAGTAATAATTATTCTACTAGGATTTTTTTTCCTGAGGGTTTTGTCATTCCTAATGTTTGAAAGTTGTACATTTCATAGCTGAAACTCTAATTTTGTAATATTCTCTAATGTGACTGTTGCATTCGTGATGCATTTGCGTGACTCCATATACGGTTTTGTTCTTTTACATCTGTCTTACAATGTGCCCTTTTGCTAAATGCTCTGTAGGCATCAAAGCAGGCAAGAATGACACAGAACCCTCTAGGTAGAGGGTAAGCAGAAGCAGCAAGCTATTAAGATCTTTCTGTTATTTCATTGATTATTTTGTAGGTGTCGTCTTCTAATCTCCTTTAAAAAAGACTGAATGGGCATTTGAACATTTCTGAGGAGCAAATTGCTAAGCAAAATATAGTTATAATCCTAACATTTTGGTAGAAATAGGGTGAGTTATTATTGATTCACAGAGCACGACAAAACATCACTGCATGAATTAGCAAACAGCTGTTTCTAATTTGAGTTTAGAACTGTACACAGAGGAACTTGTTTTAGTGTTCACTCCTTTCATTTATAATGAATTTTAATTACCGCTACAGGTGAGAAAAATGTAGAAACAAGCTTGTATCTTGTGGAAGAAACAAAGGAGAGACAGATGCTAACAGATTTACAGTCTGTGATAAAAGGAATGTTTTGGTACACTTTACATGTAATTAGAGTGCAGCTGTTTTCAGTCCCAAGTCCATGATGCACAGCAGAATATAGTATCTGCTGCTTTTCCAAAGGGAGTAAAGAAAAACAGTGATTCAACTCTGAAAGCATTTAGTTTATTCCTAGATCTAACATAAAACTTTCTCCTCCAGCCCAATTATGCCATTTATTGAAGTGTGAAATAACTTATTTAATGATATGTTAATTTTTTGTTACCAGCAAAATACAGACTATTTGACATAAGGAAAAAGAGTGTTAAAAATAGCTTTCTTATTTTATCATCTGCACAGAGTTATGGATCACCCTGTCGATGGTTATTACTGAGCCTTGATATCTCTGCTAATGGGAGACAAGGGCTCAGGCATGCATTACTCTGGCTTAACAAGTTTCTGTGTATCAGCTAAGCTTCAATAGACATCTCTGTGTGTACTTTTAACTTGCAGTATAAGAAAGACTAATTAGATGTATCTTTGATCACTACAGAAATGTTTAAACAAAGACAGCGAGATTTAAACTGTCTATGTGTAAGAGTTTATCTGTGGCAGACATCCCAGCAAGTTTAATGCTTGAAATTCTACACTACATCTTGTGCTGATTTCGTATTCTAAATACTTAGTTACTCTCTGCATGAGAAGAAAAATCAGATTATATATACTTTCCATTGAGCCAATTTATCCAATTTCATGTTTGCTTTGAACATTTTATACATGTTTATATATATATATATATATTTAAAAATAGCATTGTGCCTTAAAATACAGAACTCTGAACTGTTTGGTGAGGAAGCTGACATCACTGAAGTGTGAAGCTGTGTAGAGTTCTTCAGAGCAGTGTGAACTTCCCAGGCCCTCCTCCCTGCCTTGGCTAAGGATGGGTTAAGCAGTTCTGGGGGACAGTTGCATGGTATTTTTGGAGGAATAATTATAAGTAAGTTGCAGAAGTCCTTCTTCTCTCATTAATGAGGTGTGCTTGAGTGTGCAGTGGTGCTGGGTGTCAGTCACAGCCCAGCAGTGACAGTGCCGTTCAGAGGTAGATGCAGTGTCAGTGTACGAGGACTTTCATTGCCACAAGGGCTGGTGGGTCACAGTCCATTATTGCCTTCTGTGACACAACAAACAGAAACATTCATTGAAGCTAATACGTGCATAGAAAATTGAGTTTGAACTATTATTGATACTTTTAATTATTTGTTATAACTGTGCGGGAGATGTGCAGGAAAATGGGACTAAACACTCCAACAAAAAATGTAAGCAGAAATCTGTCACAGTGCAGTGAAAGTGTTGAAGCTTAAAACATTTGCTATGTAAACTTGATTTGCATTATTTCACACCAGCACTGCAGTGTAAATGAGCAGCGTATGGTATGTGAGGTTCTTACTATAATCCATTGTAATGATCTATCCCTGGCTTTAATACATAGTGCAGCAATGCAAAATATTCCGTAATCAGTACTGAGGATTTGTCAGTCCTCAATCTCTGTGTTTAATTCTCATAGTTAAGCATCTGCAATAATAATAGTAATTATTGAAATTGATAGCATTTCTATTGGACTTTCCATCTGAGGATGTCTCGGGGTTTTCACAGCTATACAGAAGTAAGCCCTACAATTTGCCCTTGAGGAGCAGATGGCTTTTTGCTATTATGGAGATGAGGAACTGAAGCACAGTTCAGAAGCATGTCTTATGATGCCAAGCTTGTTTTCAAAAGTAAGTTACTATTTTGGGTGCTAGCATTACGTCAACTTTCAACAGCTTCAAGCATTTTCAGTGCTTTGACCATCTTTAACCTGTGTATTATGGTGGGGCTCAGAGCGAACCAGAAGTCTGAGCTTAAATCAAACAGCAATCCTTACTTCAGCAATTGATTTTGGGGTTTTGTGTTTGTTAATTTAAGTATTTCTCTTGTGTGCTAGCTCTGTGCTAGAGGAATAAACCTGACAGAATAAGATCACGTTTTAAACCTGAGTGCCTTGGTTTATCGTCCTGTATGGAGATGCCTTCTGGGCTTGGGAGGGGAGTCTTAAAGATGTCTCTTTGGCCAAACCCGGGATTTTTTTGCTGCCTGGGGCTGGTTGTGCAGGCTCTCCTGAGCCCTGTGGTGCTCAATCTGTACTGGTGGCACTGGAATAAACTTGCCTGCTGTACTGCAAAGGCCACGTTGCAGCGTGCTCATGGTGTGGAGGGATGCACAGAGGCCCTGTGGAAGAGCCACCTGAACTCTCCCCACACGGGACAGAGTAGGGAGATTTTTTCAATGGAGGGGAACCCGATGATGCTCTGTTGGTGAACAAGAGGGTTTAGGCAAGGACGAACTTCAGGTCTAGGCCAGCAAATGTGGTCTCTGTGCGTGTGTTTAGTTCTTGAGAGGAAAAGCAACCAGCTGGGGGTAGCCTGGGTTTGCGCATCTCCTGTCCAGGAATGTGGCCCCCAGGGCTGGGTGACTGGGCAGCTGTGCAAGAAAGTGAAGCTCTGCTCAAAGTTCAGCAGGAGCGTACTGTTTCCAGCTACCTTTGGGCAGGGAGATGATGGGAAGGTGTTTGCAGGGAGTGTGAAATTGTGTCTGGTTGATTATATTTGTATTAGCAAAATAACTCTGGAATAATAAATATATCAATGTCAGCAGTGTATGCTGAGATGGTAGGGCCGCTTACTCCTGGCAATCTGTGATGTGCTGTTTGTCTCCCTTCTAAGAGAGTTCACATCTTTTTAACACTTCATTTTATTGTTTTAGCTTCATGACTATGTCTCTGAACTTGGCTTTTGTTATCTGGAAGATAAATAGAGAACAAAGTATGATTTATACTACAGTTTGGCCAAATTGTTCTTATTAGAAGGAAAAATACATTTATTGAATGCATTGAGGCTGGAATTAGCTCCTCACTGATGATGATAAATGCTTGCAGTCCTGTAAACGTGCTGAACATTAAGTTGCTAAATTACTGTACCACTTTGAGATTGATTATCAAGAATGGCCCTTTAAGCTTCATGACCTGCACATATATCCTGAGGACTACTGACATCCTAAAGCTTCCTTAATGCTCTTTTTTTCCTAATTAAACTTTTTATTGAATTTTCTTACCCTTTTAATACTTGTTTTGATTCTCTTATGTGCAAATGACAAAAGTCTTGCACCAGCCATGTGATTCTCTATTTTAGAACAGTCCCACTTTGCAGGATTAGCCATTTTAATGACTTTAATCTCCTTTTTGAAAGTGATTTTTCTCATTCTGTTACATTCCTTTGATTGCATTAATGTAGAATTATTATTCTAACCATCTTAGCCAGACATGTCATACCACATCTGAAATATATCTTCCCACTAAAATATTACTGTGGTAAAATACCTTAGAATTTTCTTCTCAGTTCATTATAGGTCTTTTCTTCAATTTAATATGGCAAGTTAAAATTAACAGGGTTATTATTCATTCCATAAAAAGATTAATGATAATGAGTTTTCCCTAATTTGTTCAGTTTAGGTGTTTACTAATTTAGTATCCTGTTTTTAAGAAATCCAAGTAGGTTGTTTCTGGTGCCTAAAGTTTCTTCTAAAATTCTTTTAAAACTGTAAAAGTATGAGAAAATACTGGAGTACTGGAGTAAAAAGAATGTAGAAATTAAACATAAAAATTGGTAAAAGGTCAAACTGAAGCTAACAAAAGGAGACAATCTTTACATTCTATGTAAATGCTTCCATTTTATGACAAATACAACTTTTCAACCTGAGAAGTGTTAATTTTTTAAAAATCCAAATTATGTTAGGACAGGCTTTGTGCTTCACTCATCAGGTAATACTTTCTTTGATTTTGTTTTCTGAATAGCCCAGTATGTTTGAAGAACAGCAGCTGGAGGGGAACTGGCTCTATTTGAATGTTAGACTGTGTTTTGAGGAAGATCTGTTCATTTCAGAGGAAAAAGAGACTTTCTAGAGATTTGTTCAGTTTGCATGGTGGGCCAGTGTAATGGTTGGCATAAGTGCATATGGATGTAAGGAAGTTAAAGCAGTTGGCCCAGCCTATGTTACCACTGGATTTGGCCCATTGCATCTCAAGTTTCCGAGCTGAACAATGGAGCTTTATTCGGTGGAGGCGTTTGGAGAGCTCGGGCTTCTCCCGGCGCAGCCCTTCCTCTGTGTGCTGCCGCTCCGCGCAAGGCGCCAGCAGCCTGACTGCAAAAAGGGAGATATTTAAAATGCACGTATTTTTATAAACATTTCTTCAAGCAGACATATAAAATTATTATAATTACAGCCAGTAAGCCCGAGCAGAAACTAGCAAATGGTTGGGTGCTTTTTCTCTTGTTTTTCTCCTTTCTCCCCCTCTCCGTAGACAGCAGCAGCGGCAGCAAACGCAACATGTGCTGCCCTAGTTCAGGCCCAGCATCCCCCTCGTGCTCCCCTTTGTCTCCTTGCCCCTGGAGGAGCCCAGCTGGTGAGAGGAGGGAATTAGGCGGCCCTGAGCTACCGGCACCTCCCCGGGGCCCCTAATCCGGGCGCTGGCAGCCGGCTGCCTCCTTCCCTCCGACGGCCTGTGGCCGCAGGTCCGTGGGGACGGAGCCCCGGATACGGCTGGCGGCAAAGCTGGGGGATGGCGGGGGCTGGGGGCTCCCTGGGGGTTCAGCAAAGCTGTGCTGGCAGCGTGGTGGGCGGCGGAGGTGGCTTAAATTGGGAACATGAGGCTTTGTTGCAGCTGCAGTGAGAGAGCCGTTCGTGGTCGGGGGAGTGAAGCCTGAGAAAAGTTTACATAAAAATCAGGAGCTCGTTGTCTGTATTTTAGGCTTGGGCTCTGCCGGGTTTGGAGGAGCTGGTTGAGCACAAAGACCTTGAGCATCTGAGAAGCGCGGATGCTCGCTGAGAGTCGAGGTGCATTTCGGGAGCAGGAAGAAGCAGGTTCTCTGTGTCCAGCATCGCTCTGGAGCAGGAGGTTTAGTTAAACGGGGGAGCAGAGCTCTCTGGGGAGCACGGGGCAGACAGCGGACGCCTGACCTGGAAAATAGACAGCCCTGTCGTGTGGGAAAAGTTGTTTGGGGTGTGGTTACTTGGTTTAGTTTTTTCCAAGGTAGCTGCTCTCTTTCTTTACCTGGGATGAAAAAGCAGATGTTTGCCAGAGCAAACAGTGCCTGGTACGGTGGTGATACCCTCATTAGCCGAGCCCTTCTTTGAGAGCTCCTCACTGTACTTGTGCTTTCTCTGCCTGGTGACTCGGTAGTTGGCAGGCACGAGGAGTGCGCGTGTGGCAGCCTACACACACAGTCGGGGATTTTTTTATTGGTTTGTTTTAGTAAAAGCTGAAGTAGGAACATTAAATGTTTTATAAGGATGGTGTATCTCGAGAACCAGCTCCTTTTTGGAATCTACAAATGTTTATGTGGTCATCACCTTCCTTCATTTACCTGAACTTTATTTTTGCTTCATTCTGTGGTTTAGTTTGATATCAGACTAGTGGCATTTATGTTTCGCTCAACATCTCTGCATTTGTTAGAATTAAGATATTAGAACTCACTCTCTTCTGTTTCTTGTTAACAATTCTGTTAATGAATGTTGACAACATTTTATGTATTTTTCCTAAAATGACTGTATGGCTGCTGGAGTGGGTGCTGTGTTTCTTTACGGTAATATGGAATTATAAAATATTTTTCAAAACTTCATATTGAGTAAAGGAAATAGTTATTAAACAGAGGCTGGGCCATTTTTGGTTTATCCTGAACTTGATTCTTTTGTGATGCCTTGGGATCTCCAGTGGTGATTTTCCTGGGCTTTTATAAATTTGTTTGATTTTGTACCAAGAGAGCAACATTACATTTTATACAAGCAAACATGGTAATAGTGCAGATCTCTTCTCTGATTTTCTTGAGCTCTCTCAAATCTGATGCTTTTATTCCACCTAGATGTTCAACTCTGCCTTTGAGCAGCCTTTCATTCTGTTACAGTTTTGAGACAGAACTGAAGGATTTTTTTAATGGAGACATTACTTAAAATCATCTTGATGTAGCATTTAACAGACCCACAAATTCACAGGTGATCACTTAACACTGTAGCTTTCTGAAATGTTTGTATTGCTTCATTGCACATTGTGTTTTGCTTTCTTTATTCATTGTTTATTGCTTTACAGTACAGTGAGCAGGTGTTAAACCTGCTAAAGAAAAATGCTTTTTATTAACACTATATGTTGGCATATTTGTGAATTATGTGTACACGTATATTTTTATTTCTCTTTCTCAAACCTCCTTTCAAATTCAAGAGGGTTTTTGGGCTTTTTTTTTTAGTTGATTTTTTTTTTTTTAATGCTGTAGTAGCAGAAGCCCATAGTGTTGTTGAGAGCTTTGTCCTTATTTCACAGATGCACTGGGAATTGTTTTTAATCTCCTTTCTGCTTTCCCATTACAGATGGTGATGACGACCCACAACTCTCCTGGGTGGCTTCATCTCCCTCCAGCAAAGATGTTGCATCACCCACTCAGATGATAGGAGATGGGTGTGATCTCGGCATCGGGGAGGAGGAAGGGGGGACTGGCCTGCCGTATCCCTGTCAGTTTTGTGATAAGTCCTTCATTCGCCTGAGCTACCTTAAAAGGCACGAGCAGATCCACAGTGACAAGCTACCTTTCAAATGCACCTACTGTAGCCGGCTTTTTAAGCACAAGAGGAGTAGGGATCGCCACATAAAGCTTCACACAGGGGATAAAAAGTACCATTGCCACGAATGCGAGGCTGCATTCTCCCGCAGCGACCACCTCAAAATCCACCTGAAAACCCACAGCTCCAGCAAACCATTCAAGTGTACTGTGTGTAAACGTGGGTTTTCATCTACCAGCTCATTGCAGAGTCACATGCAAGCTCATAAAAAGAACAAGGAACATATGGCAAAGACTGAGAAAGAGGTGAAGAAGGATGATTTTATGTGTGATTACTGTGAAGAGACATTCAGTCAGACTGAAGATTTGGAGAAGCACGTAATGACACGCCACCCACAGCTTTCTGAGAAGGCAGATTTGCAGTGTATTCATTGCCCTGAAGTATTTGTAGACGAAAACTCACTGCTCTCGCACATTCATCAAGCCCATGCCAACAAAAAACATAAGTGCCCTATGTGCCCAGAGCAGTTTTCTTCAGTGGAGGAAGTCTATTGCCACTTGGACAGTCACAGACAACCTGACTCCAGTAACCACAGCATCAGCCCTGACCCAGTCCTAGGGAGTGTGGCGTCCATGAGCAGCGCAACGCCCGACTCCAGCGCATCGGTGGAAAGAGGTTCCACTCCAGATTCGACCTTAAAGCCTTTGAGAGGACAAAAGAAAACCAGGTCTGTTGACAGAGAGGAAGGCCAGAACTGGTCTAAAGTTACTTACAGCTGCCCCTACTGCTCGAAGCGTGACTTCAACAGCCTTGCTGTTCTGGAGATCCATCTGAAGACCATTCACGCAGACAAACCTCAGCAAAGCCACACGTGCCAGATCTGCCTTGATTCCATGCCTACACTGTACAACTTGAATGAACACGTGAGAAAAGTGCACAAAAACCATGCCTATCCCATGATGCAGTTTAGCAACATTTCTGCCTTTCATTGCAATTACTGCCCGGAGATGTTTGCGGATATCAACAGCTTGCAGGAACACATCCGCATTACTCACTGTGGCCCAAACGCTACCCCTCAAGATGGCAACAATGCTTTCTTCTGTAACCAGTGCTCCATGGGCTTTCTGACCGAAGCTACCTTGACTGAGCACATCCAGCAGACTCACTGCAATGTAGGAAATTCGAAATTGGATTCCCCTGTCATTCAGCCAACACAGTCTTTTATGGAAGTGTATTCATGCCCTTATTGCACAAACTCCCCCATTTTTGGCTCCATCCTGAAGCTTACAAAGCATATTAAAGAAAACCACAAGAACATTCCTCTGGCACACAATAAGAAGTCAAAAGCAGAGCAGAGTCCAGTTTCTTCTGATGTTGAAGTCTCTTCCCCTAAAAGGCAGCGGCTTTCTGCAAGTGTAAACTCAGTGTCTAATGGTGAATACCCATGTAATCAGTGTGATCTAAAGTTCTCAAATTTTGAAAGTTTTCAGACCCATTTAAAGTTGCATTTGGAGTTGCTGTTGAGGAAACAGTCTTGCCCTCAGTGTAAAGAAGACTTTGATTCCCAGGAGTCTCTTCTGCAACATCTCACCATACATTACATGACAACTTCCACTCATTATGTATGTGAGAGCTGTGACAAACAGTTTTCTTCAGTGGATGATTTGCAGAAGCATTTGTTGGACATGCATACTTTTGTGTTGTATCACTGCACCCTTTGCCAAGAAGTTTTTGATTCCAAGGTATCTATCCAAGTGCATCTGGCAGTCAAGCATAGCAATGAAAAGAAGATGTATCGTTGCACAGCCTGTAACTGGGATTTTAGGAAGGAGGTGGATCTCCAGATCCATGTGAAGCATAGTCACTTGGGTAATCCATCAAAGTCTCACAAATGCATCTTCTGTGGTGAGACCTTCAGCACAGAGGTAGAACTGCAGTGCCACATCACAACCCACAGCAAAAAATACAACTGTAAGTTTTGTAGCAAAGCTTTTCATGCCATCATCTTGCTTGAAAAGCACTTGCGGGAAAAACATTGTGTTTTTGATGCTAGTGCTGAGAATGGTACAGCTAATGGCATGACCCCAACAAATAAGAAGACAGAAGGGGCAGATATCCAGAACATGTTAATGAAGAATCCAGATACTTCCAACAGTCATGAAGCCAGTGAGGATGATGTAGATGCTTCTGAGCCCATGTATGGCTGTGATATTTGTGGGGCTGCCTACACTATGGAGGTCCTCTTGCAGAACCATCGTTTGAGAGATCATAACATCAGGCCTGGGGAGGATGACTGTTCTCGGAAGAAAGCAGAATTCATCAAAGGCAGCCACAAGTGTAATATCTGCTCAAGGACCTTTTTCTCTGAAAATGGCCTGAGAGAGCACATGCAGACCCATCGAGGTCCTGCTAAGCACTACATGTGCCCCATCTGTGGGGAACGCTTCCCATCACTCCTGACCCTGACGGAGCACAAAGTCACTCACAGCAAGAGTTTGGATACAGGGACGTGTCGGATCTGCAAAATGCCACTGCAGAGTGAGGAGGAATTTATCGAGCACTGCCAGATGCATCCAGATCTCAGAAACTCCCTCACCGGCTTTCGCTGTGTTGTCTGCATGCAGACGGTCACCTCTACCCTGGAGCTGAAAATTCATGGGACGTTCCATATGCAGAAATTGGCAGGAAACTCTGCAACCTCATCGCCCAATGGCCAGGCCTTGCAAAAACTCTACAAGTGTGCGCTGTGCTTGAAGGAGTTCCGGAATAAGCAGGACTTGGTAAAGTTGGATGTGAACGGCCTTCCCTATGGCCTGTGTGCTGGGTGCATGACCAGGAGCACCAATGGACAGTCTTTGAGCTTGACTCCACAGGAGGTAAACGAGAGGCCATGTGGCAGCCTGAGGTGTCCAGAGTGTAGTGTCAAATTTGAAAGTGCCGAAGACTTAGAGAGCCACATTCAGGTAGACCACCGAGACCTGACACCCGAGACCAGTGGCCAAAGGAAAGGTACCCAGACGTCCCCTGTTCCCAGAGTAAGTACAGCTGAACTTTAAAGTGTCTGAGGGATAAAATGTAGACCTTCAATGTGAGAACTGATCTGATTTTTTTTTTTTTAAATTGTCACTTTATCAAATCACTTGTGCTACTAGAAAAACTTCCCAACAGAACGAAGGGTAGAGTAATGCACATAGAAAAATCAGAAGCTGCTCAGCCTCACAGGCACCTTGATTCTCAGTGGCAGCACATCAGATTTTTTACCACAGAACTGCCCTAAATTTACCAACAGAGAGCTGAGACTTGGGCAGTGGAGATTGAGTTTGTCCATGAATTCTGATTCTACTGAACTGGCAGATCTGGAAAAGCTGGGACAATTTCATGAAAAGTGAAGATGCTCAGTACCCAAAAACAACAAAAAAAATCTAATCTGTCATATTTGAGGAATGAAATTATTTCTTACCAGGAAAATAATAATGAGCAGGAGGATATAGGAACTTGTGAGGGAAAACGTAGTGAATTCCATCCTATGCCCCAAATTCTCACCTAAAACAGATTTCTGTGCTAAAGAGCTTATCCCTAGGAATGTCTTGTCAGAGTGAACGTTTTGAGGTTACTTGGAGGTCTGTGTGCATTTGTGTGAGCTTGTTTGTGTGTGTGTATGATTTCAAAAGTGACTTTAAAAGAACCTGCTTTCATGGCCCTTCTGTAGGGGCCATTAGAGGATAAGTAGTTTCTTAGCAAATCTGGACATTGTCTAATGTAGATTACATAAAAGTGTGCTGTCCTTGACTTTTTCCAGATAGCCTGCTTTCCCGTTTCTTAGCTTACAAGTTACTTGGGAACATGCAGATCCAAGTAAGGTTCCAGAAGCCTACTCAGGAGATTAATATCATTTGCAGTTTATAGTCTTTTTAAATTATTTGTTGACGTTTTGGTTCAAGAATGGGCCAAGTCAGTCCTTCCTCTGTCAGGAACAGATGGAATGAGAAGTGAATTTTGGAAATCTTCTCAGGAGACCAACAGCAGACACATCTGAGTATTGATATCATCTGACATTTTTAATTAAACATGATGGGGTGAGATTTTCAAAAGTATCTAAGGAAATTAGGCACCCAACTCCTAATGAATAATTCCAGCCGTAGATGACTGTTTATGTCAATCTGCTAATTAAAGCACCCACAAACACATCTTACTGAATTAAAAGCACCTGAAAATACCATCCATTCAACTAGAACACCAGAGGCTCAGTAAGTAAGAGAAGGCCCTAAGTATGTCCTGAGGACATGGACTGAGGTGCCTCCAAGGGAGCTGGTGCGGGTTGTGTCCCTGGCAGGACTTGTTATCCCTGCTCCATGTGAGGCCATGTGGGGCAGCTGCATCTGGCCGAGCTGGGCATGGCCACACTGGAGCAGTGCCCTGATCCAGCCTCCTGAGCCAATCCCACAGAAAGCTTGATTTCTTTTCTTGTTTTCTCTCTTTTGGTAAAACCACTGGATATTGTTCCCTTTGGGTGTGACTAAGCCTCCAGGCACACGTAAATAATTTTGCAGAAGAATGAGGAATGGAAGTATCCCTCCTTTGGTGTGATACCTAGGTCTGGCTAAGTCATTGTCCTTCTTCCTCCTCAGGCCTTTATTTCCTTCTAAATTCTTTAAGAATACCTCTGTTCTATTAGGTAGGATTAATTCATATTGCTGAGCCTATGGAATGACCTTTCCCTTCCTATCAGCTAGCAGAACACATTGTCATTTTCTGTCTTATTTCTTGCTTTAACTCTTTCTTTTCAGTGAGAGCTTCCATACTTGTTCTCTCAGGGGAGAGTTTTAAGTTCTTCAATAAGGTAAATGCTTTGAATTTCATCCCATGAGAGAAGTTCTGAGTTTCTTTGTAGAAGAAAATGAAAAATCAGCATTTGTGATGATGGCAAATGGTACCCTACTGGTGTCTGTGGCCTGCACATATGCTAATACCAGAGATAAGCATCCCAGGAATATATATATATTGTTATTAGGAATAATTCATTATCTTACCCTTCATTATAGGTACAAGACCTGAATTCTGATATCAGTTCACTTGAAAACTATTGGTGTTTCACTCAAGTTTGTGAAGGCAATGAGTGCCCTTTGTGTTTGCCTAGTACAGCGATTTTTGAAGAATTATACTGGGTTTTAAATGGTGATACATCTCTCCATTCAAGAAGAGTGTTTACTTAACTTCATTGGCTTCATAGCAAAGCTAAGCAAGTTGAACAGGAACTCTCGTGTCATCTTGTTAGTGTGCTGCACACAGGTAAAATACCACTTTACTGGAGCAATCTATAGTGCACAGTACATGTAGAGTGATCTGTACATGTTCAGAGAAGAGCTACTTCTCTCCAGTTCTTGAGTGTTTCTACATCTCATTTTTTAAACACCTTATTTATTTTTCTTTTTTAAATAGAAAAGCAGTTTAAGATTAGGACAAGGTACAGTCAGAAGAAGCATACAGGTAGATTACATTTTTAAGTAGTGAGTAAATATTTCAGAGTAAATAAGAATAAGCAGAATGAAATCCAAGCAAATGGAAAAGATGATAACATATAAAATCTGTAACTTCTTTCTGTGTCTGAAATTGCTCCACCAACTGTTATTCGCTTTTTGATAGAAGAGGTGAGTGTGGAAACCTAAAAGAATTTCAGAAAAAAACTTTAAATGAAGATTTAACCCCAAGGTGAAAGAAAGGGAGAAAATAGATATTAGCCCTTGATGAATAAAGAATATTTGGGGAAAAAAAAAAATAGGAGAAAGTGAACAATTTCTTTTCACTGTAGGTATTTAAGTTTGTATATATATACAAGTTTATATAGCACCACAAATGAAGTATGAATGTCTTGTTATATTTCGTTTTGGTTTTTTACTATTGAATTATTTGAGATTTTATTCTGAAGATCAGTAGGAGACAGCTAGAGGAGCACTGAAAAATACTCAGAGTTTCTTGGCAGGCTTGTGTTTTTTTTTTTGATCCATAAGAATGAAAGAAAGCACATAACCCTTGAAAATCCTGCTGTATTCTGTCTTCCTCACATTTTTACTATGCCAAATAGGAAGAAATACCTGTAAATTGATCATGTTCGTTTCTAGGATGCCTACCTAGGATCCATTCGTGTTGATCAACAAGACAGATTTCCAGGCAGACATAATTTTTGCATTGTGTATATAGCAACATCCTCTTTGGAGGATTTGTTTTTAGGAATTTTAGGACAAGTCAATGGTTTTCTGCAAGAGACATCACTAAGAGCATTAAATAAAATACATCTTAGTAGTAAAAGATTTCTCTAACATCAAATTTTGTTTCATTCATATAGTTTTGTGTGAGCTGTTCTGTTTGGATAGGACTAAAAGTGTTTTTCAGATGAGCATCCCAAGAAAAGGTATCATTCCAGCATCTGACACAAGTATAGTTCAAGGCCTTTTTTTCATTCCATTAAGATCTCAACAGAGGTGATGCTCTCCTGTTTTTCTCAATATCTTTCTATGCGTAGCAGCTTCAGTTTTGAATACATTTTATTAATTCATTTTCACATGTCTTCTAGAGGAATGTGCATATCTTGAGAAACATGACTAATTGTTTAGTGTTGAGATTTCTCATTTCCTAATACTGGAAACAGTCACATTTCAAGCTGTTCTTTCTCTTACACAGATTTATCTTTATTTTGTACCACAGGTATCATGAACAATGCTTGTTTAACATTGACAGTGGCAAATGTTTAGACTTCAGTTAAGTTTTCATTGTAAATGATGTTACTATTTTTAGCCCACCTAGGTTATTTGGGCTGAAGAAGCAAAGGAGGTGGCATAGAAAGTTGGAAGAATAAACCCTACTGTGTTCCTTACTCAGTTTCTTCTCTCCTGCACACTTTCTTGGACTCAGTTCCTTCTCTTTGTTCTCCCCCACAACCCTTCTCTTCCCTTGTAAATCCACTTGAATGGAGGAATATTTTCTTTGTAGAGCAGGAAACTATTTCCAGATTTAAAGGAGGATAGTCTGGAAAACCCATGGGAACAATAGATACTTCAGAAAAGAAAACAGAACCCTCTGTTATTAGTACAATTTTGTGCCAAGACTAGAATTAAATATCTTGAATTTGTGGGGAATGAGCTCTCAGCTGAAGGCTTGCTCATCTGGTCTCTTTTATCACCTAGATGCCATCACCTTGACTTTGTTAGCTCCTCAGAGTGCGGGCACCTTTGTTGTCACCACTTCTGAGGATAAAACTTAAAAAAAAATAACTGATCCATTAATAATGTTCATAAAGCTGAAAAATATCAGTAGAAGATCATATTTGTACCACAACTAATTATAGTTGTATTAAAGCTAGTGCTCCCCATTTACTGATAATGGAAGGATGTTTTGTGACATTCTTTTAAAGACAGTTACTAATGAGTCAAAAAATCAGCTCTTCCACCTCTTGCATATACGCATGGGTGCTGATCTAGCTACAGTTATTTGGATACCTGTATAGGCCATTTATTAACCTCACTCCACGTCAAGTGGGGTGCCCTGTCACAGGAGCCATCACCTTACTTAAGCTGCTCGTTTGCACGCATGGGTATCAGCTGAGGTAGCACTCAGAGGAAATCTGAAATCTGCCGAGGGCTCCTCATGCCAAGCAGAGTGTTTTATAGGATTGTGAAATGGTGTGGAGGAGTTAGCGCTGGGTCTGTGGATAAACAAAGACATCCTGTCTCCAGATCTTTTAGTAAGTAGCTTTCAGAAGCCCCGGTATCAATTAAAAAATGAATCATTTGTCTGTGTTTAATATAACTTTCAAGGTTTGAAATAGAGTCAGGCTGAAATATTGTCCTCTAGCTGTTTACTTAGGGAACCCTCGTAGCTGAGATAAGCGTTAGACAAGGCACAGAGCTTAGCTTTGAAGTTTTAAAGAAGAGGAAGATTTCAAGCTTTAAATGTGACCATGTGACCACATGAATCAGTCACTACCCAATCCTATTTTGCTCTTCCAAGGTTTTTTGTGTTTTGTTTTGGTTTTGAAGTTAGGAGCCCTCAGCATGTGTGTGCCAGTGTGTTTGAGGGGACATGTGTACGTATGTGTGCTGTGCTCATCTGCCAGAATAGATTCCCCAGAAAGAGTGCTGCAGAAATCCAGCTGCTTTTCCATTAACAGCCTTGATTTCCAAATGGACTCCAGGAGGATACTTTCTTGAGCTGCCTAGGGATAACTAGCCAATCCAAACTATTTCCTTTTATATGGTTGGCTGTGTCAGCTTTCGGCCAATGGAGTATAGCCTTCTTCCTATTATCATGTTAATCACCCATTGTTGTTTTAGCCTAGAAAGCCTTGCCTAAGCAAACACACACTGGTACAGAATTCATGGAATATGCCGAACATCCATAGACTGGTGCATTTGTTATTATGGTGTTACAGCATGTTCATTAACCTCCAGCAGGCTACCTTGTTGCCACTGATGACATGGGAAGTAGTTAAGCTCTTGGTAGCACCTAATTTGTTCTGTCCTCAGCAGGTGCTTGAGGAAATTGGATCCCATGCTCAGAGGGGGTGACAGCAACTTCTCTGTTTAACTCAAAACTTCTGACTTATTACTGCTGCCCTAAAAATGGGGTTCTATACCTGGGTGTGGGGTGGAGGCTGAAGAAAAAGTAATGTGCATCTAAAATTACACAAAAAGTACCCCAAAAATATTTTCCTTCGAAAGGTTAAGAGGGTGTTGTGTACTGAGTCGGGTTTCTCAGTGCTGTCGCCTTGGGGTTGTCTTCCATCCCTCAGCTCCCTGAACTTGTGCCCAGCACCCAGAGATTTCATGTGTGTTCAGCTGCTACCAGCTCTGGCTGTGGGGATGCAGACCTCATGCTTGTGCCTAGTGGCAAGTGTTGCAGTAAGAATTATTCTCCAGAAAGAAGTAGGCACAAAAGGCCCAATTTTTCTAAATTACATGTCGAAAGATGTCTATTTAAATAGCGTATTCTCATGCAGTAAATAATCATGTACCTCAGACCAAAGCACCGTACTCCTGCTTTGGGAAATAGGAGTTTTTCCAAGTGTAAAAAAGCTTAGCCTTCATGTTTTTTGGTTCTTAGTTTGGCTTTTTTTTCCTGAGTTGGATGTCTAACTTATCAACCTGCATTTTAATTTCTGCAATGGTTTCTTGGATTTTTTCCTGCCACGTTGCACAAGTATACGCATCACTGTAAATCTGAGTGCAAACCCCATTTTCCCTATTTGAATAAATGGTTCATGTAATTGCCTCTTCACACTGTCTCCTGACTTCTGCAGCTAGGCCTCCCTGGTATGACTTTGAGATGGAGAAAATATAAACAGATTGTACTAGGAAACAGTTCTTTATGGTAATGCAGTTTTTTAAGATTTCTGATTGGAGACCAATACAAAATGCATTTCTTTCCTTCGCTTCCCCAAATAACTATAGGTATTCTGCCTACTCTATTTTGAGTTTAATGAAAGGTGGAATTTTTTGAGAAAGTTGATCTTACTCTGAAAACAGTTACTCTTCTGTCTTTTATTTCACTCTGGGGGAATTTTACTGCAGTGGGTTAAATGACAGGAGCAATCTCATTATGGCTCACGTACTCAGTCAGATTTTCAAGTATTGTAACTTCAAATTTTTAAAGTTGAAATTAAAATTTCTCCTAAAGCAGGTTGTTAATTAGAGATTGTGTTTATGGTCCCAGAAAAGCCTGGCCCGGGGATATATGAACAAAAAAAGCCTCAGTGGAGGAAATTTGAAGCATGTAACATGCTATATTCATGATCACACTTGCCTTATGCTACAGTGCAGTTTTCTCTAATCTCTTTTTGGTTATTAAACAGAAAAAGACCTATCAATGCATCAAGTGCCAGATGACCTTTGAGAATGAGAGAGAGATACAAATCCATGTCGCTAACCATATGATTGGTAAGACATTCTTTACACTAGGCCACTCATTGGCTGCTTGTTTTTTGCTACTCTTTGACATTCACTATTTTAATAACTTGTTAATATTCATGCTGTAATTTATTTTTTTATTTTTCAAGGAAAATGATTTTGATGTAATGATTCTTCACTTCAAAGCTTTTTAAATATGTGGTTATAAAAGTGTTACTGCTGAGCTTTTTTCCTTATCCTTTTGAGTCCTCATGTAGCATTTTCATTTATATTAAAATCAAACTTTTGACAGTATCTTCCATTTGATAGCATAAATTTCTCTCTATCTGTGTAAAAAGTACTTGCCAGTTGTCAACCACTTAGGAGCAATTATGTTTCAATTTTGTATGTCATGACATTGAATAGATGTAACTGCTAGCATTTTCCCAGCTAAGTGTGGTGGATTCCTGAGGAACATTGTCAAAACAAAACACTTACAGAGTTATTTCAGCGGGTTTTTTCTACTTTTTCCTGCAATTCTGGACTTCAGAAAGTTCAGCTTTTCAGACATACAAGTGTTTTAAAAATCAGTGTTTTCTGCCTTCTATGACAGTCCTGTCGCAGGAGTTGATAAAAGCATTGTTGTAACCTGATGGGTGTATTTCTGCTGCAGCTGTATGATTGCTTCTCTAATGATCACAAAGAAAGGTTTTTCCATGGACAGATGTTATAAATATATGTGTTGGCCCAAGAGGTCAGTTTATTTTGATGCATAGACCACAAGAAGGTACTTACACATGCCACTGCAGGCATGTGTTGGATGAGACCCTTCAAGGACCCGACAGTGCTCTCTGTCTCGCGCATTCATATGCAGCACTTATCTCCCACAAGCATAATGGTTTTCCTTCAGCATTTTTATATTTAGGAAATTATTCTCCCATCAATTCAGGTATGTATCTCCTATAAGCTTTGAAGTGGATTATGCATAAATACCAGAGAGAGAGAGAAATATGGACTGACAGCCTTCAAGCCCCCACCCCCAAATGAAAAACATACATGTCAGTCACAATAATTTTCATCCAAGAGCCAGGCAGGAGTTTTAAGTTAATGTCAAGCAGGTTAAGATAAAGATATCTAAAAATGTTTGCTTTTGTAGCAGGTGTTAATGTAATCTCTTGTTTGCAAGCTTGAAGAGTGAGATCCTTGTTAATTGGACCATAGTGATTTCATGTAGCTCCCTCCTCAATTTTAAGAAAGAAATCCTTAGCAAGCTTAGCACTTGTTTCAACTTAATTTTTGATCCAGTAGCTAATAAGTGATTTTTAAATACAAAGGTCATGAAATGCTGAGTTAAGGTTCTGCTTGATTCAAGAGGGGAATCATTTGTTTTCCTTTGGAAAAATGCAATTTCTTCATTTTCCAGTAACTGATATGTGAAGTTTATTTATGTATATGCTCATAATAGTGCTGTCTGGAATAACATACAATTTACACACTTTCTTACAAAGTTCTTAGCAACACTGGAAAACAACAGGTATAGAAGGCATAGGAGGCTCAGAAAATTGTGGTCCTGCTGTTTGTGCAGAGTGCACCCATTGCTTCCTCAAAGCTGTACATCAGTTACTGTAATACTTGGAGGAACTCTGTATAGTACAAAGGTGCTATGGGCCCAGTTCTGTACACCTAGAACATTGTAAATACCAGGATGTGGTAAGAAAATGTGTGATAATTCCATGGTGGTATCATATCTTCATGTTGCTTTGCTGAGGTACAGACTGAGGATGTCCATGAAGTTAAGGTCATGACTGCTTTTAATGGTTCAGTTTAGGAAAGAACAAAGTGTAGAAACCTTTAATATGGAGACAAACTTCTTCCCACTCTGGGCATCTTGGTTCACAAGGCTCCTGGGCCCCCTCTCCTCCAGGACACGCGACTGCTCACAAAAAAAGGTGTTTCCAGTGAGTTTGCTCATGGGTATTTGTTGGTATTGGTTCTTTACTGGGGAATACTGAAGGGAAAAGGAGAGACTGAATGTCAGCATTTCTCAAGCAATAAATGCTGTGCAGATTTTTGGTGTTAATTTACATAGTCCTGAGTTAGTAACGGTAGGGAGAGTGACTAAGTGCCCCTGGTTCTTGCTCCTGTCCCCTTTGATCATAGCCTGAGGGCTTTGTTCCCTTATTCAGGCCTTTGGACAGACTGGCACGTGCCTCCTTACTGCTCAGGCTGGTTTATCACTGATAAGGGGTGCAAGAGTTTCCCTTCTCTGTGTTAGACCAAGTCTAGCCAGATGGGCAGTGAGAGAAAGAAGCTAATATAGCTGTATCTGCAGGTCTAGTTCACAGGAACTATTAATGTCATCAGTGTCAATTTAAGATCTACAGATGAGGATTTGTTTGTGCTGGGGGGGGCACTGAGATCACAGGGTGAACATACAGGTGTTTGGGAGTCATGAGGAGCTTGCTCTCAGACTGTGTGTCCTTAGGAGCTTAGGACTGGCCTCGACTCAATGAACTTGTATCTGTCTAAAGTTAAGGTGTCTGGTTTAATATAGTCATTGAGAAGCTGTCTGGGGAAAATGAATGATTGATACCAATCTAAGATAAGAGTTAGAGTAGGATAAGCATTTCCAGGGAGAGATTTTTATCTCTCTTCTGAATTTGAGGAGAGCCAAGACAATGAAGTTAACCTTGACATGTAATTTTTAGGTAAAAAATCCCTTGGCTTTGATAATCCAAGACCCCTCAGCAGCACTTTCTTCTCATACTTTGAGAAACACAAAATCAATAGATAAGATGTCCTAAGCACTTGCTTACAGTTTTATTCTACTCAAGTGACTGTCAACAAAGGAATCCCTGCTCTGTAGCAGCAATACCTCTTAAGTAGCAGTGTCCGTAATATGATTAAAGAATCCAATTATTTCTGACATCGTAGTATTAAAAACTGAATCCAGTTAAATTGGCTGTACCTCCCTCTTCAACCTCTCAGATTCTCAGTCTGGAGTTGGAGGCCCTGTTCATAATTCTTGGAGGTAGGGGGTTTATTTTTTTCAAAGCAGTATGCAGGGAATTTCCAGTGCTACTCCCACACACCACTTTGAAAAATTACCCTGCTGCACTCTAGCCCTTCATATCCTGTGCACAAACACAGAGGCACATTGGGTCCTTCACGGGGTCCCAGGGAAGGAGCAGGCTGGATCCATCCCCAGAGGAGGGAAACGGGAGATGTTTTGTTTCAGTTTACGCTGGGGCCTGTAGGGGGGCTCTATGCAGCAGAACAGACCTCCTCAGCTGGGGTTAGCCAGGAAGGGATCTATTTCGGAAGGTTTTCAGCTGTGGGGGTAGTTCGGGTTGGAATTTTTAGAGAGCAGTGGTCTTTGAAACATTGCACCGATTGGGGCTCCTTTGAAACATTTCCATGCCCACAGAAAGGGGATCCCCCTTTGAAACATTTACAGGCATTGGGGAGTCCACCTGGGACTATATCAAAAACTTTCAGTAGTTCTTGCTGCCTCTGTACTTGCTTACCTCCTGTTGCGCTGACCTGGCAATGTTTAAAGCTTCTCCCCCTTATCTCCCCACCTACCTCTGCCTCTGATGTGCTGTCTCTATTAGATGCAGGGGAGGATGGGCATGCACAGCCCCCGGCTCTACGGGGGGCACTGAGCAGCCATGGCAGCAGCCAAAGTGTGGAAAGCTGTCAGTGCAGACTCTGCCCGGTGGCTGGGGGAGCCCTGGAACTTCAGTCTCCATCACAGGACCACTGCCAAGTCCCCATGTGGGCAGTGCCTGCTCCCATCCTGCACTCCCAAGGGAAATCCGCTCAGAGCCCTGCACAGGGAAATAAGGATTAGGCCCAGGGTTTTCCTGATGGGTTTTTACAGCTGTGCTGCTCCCACAGCCAGGCTGGGTGCTCTAATGGATATTTTTCAGGGTGCACAAAATTCCACAGGCTTGTTTTCCAGGTGGGTCAGGTTGCCCTTATCAAGGGGAAATGCATTTGGATCCCTGCCAGAGTTCTCAACTCTTTGGGCAAGAGAAGTGGACACAGCAGCACTTCTCTCTGCCTCAGTTAGATGGGGGATGTTTTCCATTTAATGCTCAAAGAAGATGAGCAACTGTCCCAACTCTTCTTTCTCCATGCTCCGAGAAAGTCTTCTGGCAAATGTGCATAGGAAGCTAAACTGGGGCTTGGTTACTGCTGGAATAGGGAAAAAAGTGATTTCTGGTTTGTGCTCTAACACTGGGATTGCTGTAACATTCCTCATGCCTCCAGCTCCAAAGGAATGTAAGCATTTGTGGGCTCATGAGAGGCTGTCCCAGTTCTGGGAGCTCAGCAGAGCCCTGCCCCAGTGCCGCTCCTGTCCTTCCCCATGGAATTGCCAGCGCTCCCCGCCAAGATCCACGAATGAACACTGGTGAGCAGGGGAGGAGGGGCGCAGGCTGGATGTGTTTGTGATGTGAACATGAGGCCCTGTTCGTGCTTTGGGAGCCGCTGGGGACAGAGGGGAGTGCTGAAGGGAAAGCTTCCAGAAGTCACTGTGAAACTGTTCCGTGGTCCAGTTCTTGAACTGCAGTCTGGATAAATTCCTCCCTGTTTGATGGGATGGTGTTGACCAAGTTAAACACCGTGTTTGGGAGAGTTTTCTGAGTACTGCCCCAAGCCACAGCATATCATATACATTGTGTGTAATGTAGGACTCCAAGGATCTTAATTACCTTTCCTGCCCTTAGAGATCATGTTTCAAGTTCTGGAAACACTCTGCCAGAATTAAACACAGAAGGGAAAACATCCATCCACAGTTACATTTCTTTCAAATGCATGCAAGTATTTGAAACAAAACAATGGCCAACTACAGGTTTGTTATTTTGTTAACATTTTAAAATAACATAATATTTTAAAATAACAAAGGAAGCTGGGTGTTTGGAAAAGGTCAAACTGCTATAATAACTACAGAAATAATTTTCTAAAAAGCAGCAATTTAGAAAGCTCATTTTATGTTTGGAAGAATTAGCAGTTGATACCAAGCTCAGTCACTGAGATGAAACCAGTACAGAGGTAAAGGGGTTGAGATAGTACTCAAAATCAAGCATAAATCAATATATTCCCAGCTATATTTTCAATTTCTGTTTAAAAATTGAAGCAAACAGCTTTATCTTTTGGTATGTTTCATAGTGTTCATAAACTTAGATCTTAACAAAGTTGTTAATTTGTATATTATATGAATAAAAATTCTGACTCATTTTGTGTGGTCTTGAACTCCTTCCTGTCACAGTAGATTCTGAGTGCATGTGTATGTGACAAGGATGTAGGTAAGGATCATTTTTGCAGAACTGACTTTATACATGTGAAGAGACTTAGCCCTAGGCAGCTCTGATGAGGATGTGAAGCATCTCTTATACTCAGGCCTGACTTTGTGAAGCACTTTGTTCCTTGTTTTCATTGAGCTGAGGGCAGTTAATGCTTCTCAGGATCTCTCTTATAGTAAAACAGATTCTATTTTACATGAAATAAATGTCGTCAATATTGGAAAAAGGGCAGCTTTAATTCTTGTAAAATTCCTGTTTCTTCAGACCTAAGGACTTCTGTTAGTTAAAGCATATACATGGTAGCAATGATGATGACATTGTAAGGCATTATCTTAGTAATAGCTTTCAGGCATTAAGGCAAATAAAAATGTGCCAGATTGTTTTTGAAGCATTACTTGCAAATTATCAACAGGAACATATTTCTGGACTCAACAGCTGAATGTGTGAATTAATTATGGACACATTAGGAACTCAGAAATGGTTTTTTTAACTTTGATGTTTGTAAAGCATATTTCAAGTAATTGCTCTTTTAATGCAGAATTGAAGGTACCACCTTCATATATTTACCCGGCTCTTGCTTCAATATCCAATTCTGTGTGGATTTGCCTTAATGAACAATATGTACTAGGCTTTCATTTTGCAGTGCCTGCCTGTTGAGAAAGACTAATTTTAGAAAAGAAATGTTAAGTGTACTTACCTTAAAAGATTGACACATACATGGATGTCTGTGGATGTATGCATCTCCCTCCACACGCCTCTAGGAGTCTCAATCCCAGGGACTGGCTGGGGTCCTGCTTGTGCAGGCTTTGCCCAAGTGGAGCTTGCTGCTGTCTCGGGCTCCTGGGCACAGGCATCTGCTCATACCAGTAAGGGTCTCCTGTTATTTTGCCCAACTGTAAGCCCTAGGTTTGTTTAAAAGGCACGCTTTTTATCAGTGTAGTCACACTGAAAGCCAAGTTGCCATTGCTAATAGACAGAAGCAGCTCCCTCTACTTCAGTATAAACAAAATTTGCCTTAATATAATCTATTACTTAGTTGGTTTCTTACCTCAAAACATTGTGTTTTTACTCTTCCTTCCTATTTAAGGCTGGAAAATTGATTATCCAAAATCTTAATAATTTTATCCAGTTGTCCTGTGCCAATGTGGCCTCCTGCAATTGTTATCTATGGGTATTTGTTCACACAAATTACACCATTTAATGAGAATGTATTTTGTTTTACTTGTTTATCGGGAAAGAAATAGCATTTCCCTTAATGTATTCATTCACATATTCCTTTTGCATTTTTCATTTCATTTACAACTTGGTAATAGTAGTTCAGTTTTCACTGACATTTTTATAGCTGCTATGACAACATTCCGTTTTTGCATGATACATGCATAATGGGCAATGATCGCAGTGTTACATTGCTTTCATTCTTTCTTAACTGTGTTAAGATTCCTTACAGCCTCCAAACTCAATTTTCATATGCAGTGATGATTACACCTGTTTAAACATTTTCCTGGTAGTTTCATATTTATTCATAAAGGGAATAGTTGATAAAACACCTTTTCTGCAATCAGTCTGAGTTTTAAGTGTGATATTCCTTCAAAGTTATCATTAGCAAGCACCTCAGTCTAGTCCCAGCCTTTCAATATCAGCTAGGCAGTGTAGCAAAAAATGCTATTTTCAGTAAACTTTACCTTGTGTAGAAATAATTTTTCTGAATGTGTAACTTGGTCTTCATTTTATTAACTTTATTAACCTTGAAAACTGTTGTATGTTTGTATTTAAAAGTCTGCAGAGATACTTTCTGCCTTATTCTCAGATATTTTATATGCGTATGGCCATGTATTTCTAAGTTCACAAACAAATTTCTTAGCCACTCTTTGCTAATTTTGAATCTGGAAGAGAAAGCAAGTTCTCACCATATGGGGCTTGGGTTCTCTCTGCAGATGGTGAAATGACTCTACTTTCTGGTGGAGAGGTCAGCACCCCTCTGTGTCCTACTTTTGAGGAAAAAACACCAGAATATTTCTTGGGGGTGGAAGAGGGAAAAAACCCACCACCATTCCTAAGTGCAGTCTTCAGACTTCATATAAATAGTGTTTTCAGGACATTGTTCTTCTCCTCACATGAATTGTGGGACTAATGTCTCTATTTTTTCTGTCCTTAAAATTTAGGTGTTGATTTCTTTGTGGGAGCTTATTAGCAGGTAACAGTTTTTCCTGGATAACGTAGATGTTATCCCCATTTCTTCTTTATTTACTGGTTTGAAAATATCTGGTACCAGTAACCCCTTTTTTGGCTGATGGAAAACTTAGTGTCTTTTTCTGAAAAATAGACGATATATGAGAAGTGAATAAAGAACAAAGGAATGAATGTTTAGTGAAGCCGGAAAAACCCCGTACTTGGGTTAGCTAGGAATTAGCTTTGGCAGAGTTATAAATACTCTTTTTACCTCTTTGGGGAAACCTAGACAAGGTTCCAGACTGTTTCCAGTAATAGAAAAATGAGAGGAGAATGTATTTAATATCAGTAATCTATAGTTAAATTCCTTTTCTGCTGATAAAGTTCTGGATTTTGCTCTTTCTGAATATCTGGTTCAATATTCAGCACTTTTGAGCACTGAAAAATGTTTATTTTTCCTCTTTTGATTGCAGAACAGCCCTCTGGTGAATCAGTAAGGGTACTGGTGTACATATGCTGAACCCTAGCTCTAGTTATCAGAGAAAAAGAGTTTGTTCATATGTTAAAGGTCCAGCTTTGTACCTCCTGTTACTGGGTGACTTCAAAGTGAGACAGTTGGACTGTTGCCTGTAATTATAGTTCAAGCTCAACAGCATCCTTAACCTTGAGGAAGATTTAATCTGGTCAAGAGGTTACCAACTGACATGGCCCTTAAAAATTATTCTGTTTTGTGATAGCTGGCAAGCAAGTCAAATCAGACACAGCCCTCCCTGCATGCTCTGTCTGTTTGGGGTACTGGCATCTTTTTTTAATTTGTGGAGGAAAACTTTACTACTCTGAGGATCCTCACAATTGATCCCCATGAAGGAAACCCAAGTAAACTTTTTAAACGCTTGTACCTTTCTTTTTTGTTTCAAGACTCCTGGCACAGATAAAGCCTTTGCACAACTGGTCTCTGCAGATGTGCTGCTTCCTTGTCAGAGACTTTGTTCAATTTATTAGTAAATTTTGACAGCTTTGTGCCTTTTTAAGAAACTAAATGGTTTTAATTGTATATTTTGACTTGGCAGATTTATTGTTGTGCCATTTTTAAAATTAAATTTCTTTTTTAGTGGATTGCACAATGAGCTTGAGGAAGGGGACTTCTGGTTGTCCCTGCCAGACTTCCCTGTGGTAATGTCAAACTCTAAAGAAATGGGAAATTATGGTTTTTTAAGTGAAAAAAGTTTTGTCCTGCAACAACTGAAGAAACCCAAAGAAATCATGTGTGAATACCAGGATCTTCCAAAGAAGACAAAGCTCTGTAGCAGGCCAAAACACCTCACTGTAGTTCCATAGTTGTCTTTTTCACCCATTTCGTAGAATCATAAAATCATTAGGTTGGAAAAGACCTCCACGATGGAGTCCAGCCTTTGACCGAACACGACCTTGTCAACCAGACCAGAGTGCACTGAGTGCTACGTCCAGCTGGTTTTGGAATATTTTCAGAGGTTGTGACACCACCACCTCCATGGGCAGCCCATTCCAATGCTTACCCACCCTTTCAGTGAAAAAATTCTTCCGGATGTTCAACCTGAACCTCCCCTGGCACATCTTGGGGGCCATTTCCTCTTGTCCTCTCTGTTGTCCGGGAGCAGAGGCTGACTCCCTCCTGGCTGCACCTTCCTGTCAGGGAGTTGTAGAGAGCAAGAAGGTCCCCCCTGAGCCTCATTTTCTCCAGGCTGAGCCCCCCCTGCTCCCTCAGCTGCTCCTCATTGGACTGACTCTCTATACTTCACCAGCTCCGTTGTCCTTCTCTGGTCAGACTTCATCCCCTCAGTGTCTTTATTGAATTGAGCGGCCCAAAACTGGACACAGGACTCGAGGTGTGGCCTCAGCAGTGCCCTGTATGGGGGGACAATCTCACCTTTGTGTTCTGTAGTTTGTCCTGCTGCCACAAGCCCAGGGACGGACGGAGTGAATGCGGTGCAGACCTCGTGGGGAGGAGCTGAGCCTTTTTGCCTCCTGCTTCCTGTAGGAAGTGACCAAAACAAATTTGGTCCAGTGTTTTCCTCTTTGGCACCTCCTGAACTGGTGGAGAAGACTACAAAAGATGGCACTAGGTAGGAAGCACACCCTGCTGATGCGTTTACATCACTACTTTAGTCAGTCACAGCCTGCTTGGGATTTAATCCTGCCTTCAGCTGCACATCATCCATCATCTGGTGGATAGCAAAGACCTTAAAATGACCAAATCTTTTGATCATTGTATGTGTAACTGGGAAGTGTTTAGATTTTTTGATGACTTTATCCTGTTCTGTATTCACAGAGAAGTTTTTTAGCATGGCTCAGGCTAGGCAGAGCCTTTGGTTGTAGGTTTTGCTGCAGATAGAGTTTGGGTGTTTTAAAGGATCAGCATCAACTTGCACCGCTGGCGTGTCCTCTGTTGTTATGTTTTGCACGCATCAGCTATTGTATATTATTGGGGTATGGACAAATAGTTCTTAAACCCCATGACTGTGAGTTATATCCAGGAATAAATATTGGCAACAAAACTTAAATGATGAAACCTCATGGAATGAACAGTAACTGATTCAAGCTGGGCCGGATATAGATAGCTAAAGTTGAAGGGAAGAAAGTATTCCAGTGACATTTTTCTCCTTGTTTAACTTTCTAGTTAAGAAATTCCATTTTTATCCCCCTTTTTCTTAAACAAACAAACAAACAAAAAACCCCAAAAGATCCAAGCAACTTTTGATTCAGCATTTTTTAAAAAATCTGTGATTTGGGGTGAAAAGAAAAGGAAAGCAAATCAACCTTCCCTATACCTTTAAAATATTTTTAAACTGGTAGTAGCTGTGCCTTCACTTATAGAACATCAGTGGAGCGAATTTCCTTTGAAGACTAATTCTAATGTGCCAGGAACTGAAGTCAACAATGTGTTAAAAATGAATGATGAACTTCCAAGGGATGGGGAATTTAGATAATGAAATGTTATTTGCTTAATTTACTTTAGGTAGCATTTGAAAATCTAGATGGACAATTTCACTTTTTTAAAATATAAGCCTTTTTAATTTACATACCTTTTGACTTAGTTCAATGAAGAAAAATTTAAAAAACACAATGAAAAACAATCTATAACTTTTTTTCTGTAATTACAAGAATCCAAAAATAATGGCCTGGCATTAAAGTCTGTAGTTATTTTATAATTTTCTCTTGTCTCTTAAAAAAAAAAGGAATCATATTGTACTACCCCATAGTTATACAGAAATCCAACACTATAAAAATACTTGAGGTATTGCAAAAGTTAAATATGTTATTAAAGCATTATCAAAAGGAAAGCTAGGTTCTCTTCATGTTTTCACTGAAACTTGTAAGGATTTTTTTTGGTAGTGTTATTAGTTTTTGTTACTTGTTAGTGTTTAGCAGTCAGGGTATCAGGGAGATATTTCTTGTAAATCATTAAGTACTGAGTGGTTTGTGGTTTGTGCCCTTGTAGTCCCTGCAATCTAAACATCAGTCTGCAATTTTGAAGAAGAGACATTTGTCACGGAAGCTGGGAGACCAGATTTCAGCTAAGACAAAGGTGTGGCTCTGTTACCTCTAGAACTCTGACTTGATACTCTTTTATTAATAATAAGTGAAAATACTGAGGTTTGATTTCTCCTTCCAGTGGAAATACTACTACATCATAAACGTACAAGGTGTAATTCTATCTATCTTCCATCTTTGTTCTTGTCTGAACATGACTTACCAGGAAAAGAACTCCAGAGACCCAAAATACGTATTTTAAATGGCCTAGTCAATAGTTTTCCCATTTTCCGAAGGCTTAAATGGGGGAAGTGGCCGCCATTTGCAAGCTAGCAATACAGTAAAAGCACATCATTGTACACAACATTTTATTTGGACAGCTGTATAAAAATGGCAACACACTGTGAAATCCATTAACAGCAAAACATGTTAAATTCAGCAAAATGCATCTCATGTGGAACACTGAATAACAAATTATAGTCTGAGTTTTACTAGCTGGTTATCAGAGTTTGTCTTGAATGAAGAAAATTGAAATTTTTTTCCCTGCATCTGCCTGTTGTAACAGTGAACGCTGTATAGTGGGTTTTGAAACTAGTGTGCACCTGTAAATTCTTGCCCCACAGACTCTTCTGCAAGGTTTTTGCAAATCTAAATACCCCTGAGGATGCTAAAAGGGGGCAGTTTTCACTCAGACAAGTATCTCTTACTGCATGTTGGGTCCCACCTGCACTCACTTGAATTACTGGGTTCAGAAACATTTGTAGGGGTAAGTTCTAGGGGATGTAGGAGTAAGAGCTCAAACTGGGAATAAATGCATCCTTCCCCCTTGTCCCCCTGCTGTGCCAGCAAGAACCGCAGTCTTACCAATCAAGAGCAGGTCCTTTGCCTCATGAGGGATTTCCATGGGTGGATTTTGCTGTGCTGCATGTAGTAAGACTTTTCACAGTAAATCAATAGCATTTAAAAATTCAAAACCCCTCTCCAAAGTATTTTGCATTTCCATTGTTTGTACTGTTTAACTAGGAGATGTTGCTCATCAAGATAGGATGCCATTAAGTATTCTGGTAGAGAAAGAAAAAATGAGTTTACTCTTGCCTGGTAGAAAATGAAACAGCCATGTTAACTTTAGCTCTAATCATGAGATTAGAAGTCTAATGGGGAATTATATCATTTTCAGTCTTCAAAGCCAGCATCAGTGACCTTTGGAGAGTTTTAACTTTAACAGCCTAATGATTTCTCCTCTAGAAGATGGAAAAAACAGTCCTTTCCTTGACAAGGAAATGAAAAGTGGATGAAAAAGGCAAGCACAATAACCGTATGCTGGAGCAGGCTAAACGACTTTTAGTTATATTCAGTACAACTTGTGTGAGATGGTTTCCAGGCTTTATTATCCAAGCCACTGGCTGCTCTGAAGGGAGACAGATAAATGCAAGGCAGAGCCTTGGGGCTGGGGGACAGTGTGGGGACAGCCCTGCTCCTTCACCCCCGTGGCCCGTGGCGGTGACAGCTCTGACCAGCAGGGCTGAGAGTGCACACCACGCATCCTGAGCAGGTCCACTGTTGTGTGGGGCTTGTTTCCTGTGCTAGAGCACTGGAATTTCTTGTTCCAGTTCCTGTTTGCCGTGTTTGCGAGCTCAGGCTGTTGCTCTTTTGCCAAGCTGGCAGCACGTGGGGGGAACTTCCTGCACAGGGGATGTAAAAGCGATTCTCTGATTCTTCCTCTGCAGCCATTGGGAGATAAAAGCCAGGACATCAGGGACTGTAAAGAGGGAGCCAAATTATATTTATAATATTAAAGTGAGTGCATTTGTGGTTTTGCTGTTCTCCAGGGTTTTTCATAAGTAGAAAAACATGAATTAGCATTTTCCATTTCCATATATTGACTGGAAAAATAGCCTGCTCTCAATTAAGACCTATAGCTTTTGGGATGTATGCAACAATTCTATAAAATATTTACAGCAAAATTTGCATTTTACATAGTATTACAGTTTTTCTTGTGTTTAGTAGAAAGGACTTAGGCCTAAGAGAGGAAATTCATCCAGCATACCAAAAGGGAAATATATCTAAAATTAGATTGTTAGTATTCACAACAAGGAATGTCCAGTGCTGACTGTTACCTCCAGTAATTACTGAAGGTCACTTTGCCCCCCAGCTATTTGTTACAGCCGCTGCAAGTACCGTGCTCCCTGTGCAGAGCTATCACTATCCCTTTAAAACTGCCTTTGGAAGCGATTGGAGCTTTGTGCTAGACAGATAAGTAGAACATTTTTTACCAAATGTAAATGCGCACTGTAAAGAACATAGCTATTTCCTGGATAATTTGCAGTTGTATATTTTATGTTAATTTCACCGAAAATATTGCACCCCTGCCAGGTTTAGTAGAGGCTCACTGTGATATGAATAATTTCTAGTGAATCTTTTTTTTTTTCTTCATTTAAGATTTGGCACCTTTTTAAGATTTTAATAATAGCAACAAGGAGGAAGATTTAGAACAAGTGAAACATTAGAGCCAAAGAAATTCACATTGAGAGCTAATGTAAAATAGCAAGAATAATTACATGGAAAACAGTTTCCACAGATGTTTTTCCTTGTAATGTAATAACTATTTACTAAACTGTTTATTTTAGGCCCTTGGTTTACAATAAAATATTTATACATGCTCTGCTGTAATAAAAAAATATTGACAAAATACTATAGAGATTTTTAAAAGACAATTAGTATTTCCCTGTCTGGAAAGTGAACACAAGAGAAAGCAGCACCAGCCTTTGCTATGCTTGCTGAGAGGAGATGCAGGGTTAGCAGCAGCATCTCTTGTGGGTTTGTCTGTGCTTGGCTCTGCTAACAGGGAGACTCTGGGCTTGTGGTGATCCAGAGGGTAACTTACAGAGGAACACGAAAGCCAGCACTCTGAATAGACTGCGGAAGCATTCTTTTCCACTTCTTTGCAGTAAGAAAATCTTTATTCCCTTCCTGAGTTATTACACAATAAGGTTATGTGTTGTCTAAGAAAAATGTACCTGTTTTAGGAATAGGTTTAAAGTTCAGGATGCCAGAATCCTGAATCTTGTTCTGTAAAAACAGTGTGGGACAGTGACATCTCTGAAGCACTGCCTGTGGCATGTTTAAAGCTATTGCTTTATCCTGACTGAGCCACATCTGTCATACACCTAGTTCATAAAGCTCCTCACACGCCCGTGGAGTCTGTACGTTGGTACACAGGGACTAACCACCTATGCAGATATAGCAGTGCCTTAGGGTGCTGAAGTCATAAATTCAGCAATACCGAAAGATTATACTTTCCACACATAGTCTTAAAATGTCTATTCTTCTGTTCATGAATATATAGAAGAAATTTTGTTTTGAGGTGCCTATGGCCTTACCTTTTAAAATCTTGAACACAAGATAGTATCTTGTAAGAAACTTCAGTTCCTCTACCTGCCAGTTTCATAATAAAAGGATTTTTTTTTTTTCCCTCAGAAGTTATTGTACATCCTTTACTTAACGCCAGGGTGCTGGCATGCAGTAACTTTAAAAAGAGGCCTCTAGGACAAAAGAGAAAATACCTTTAATTTCATGGATACAGACCTCCCTGCCTGTATGCATTTGAGTACCACCAGCATGTTAGAGCAACCTGAAGTCTGAGTAAAGACTGCATGGCTGGATCTGAACAGCCAACGTTTGGGAAGCAGGATGGTTTCAATATCTAGATATGAATCCATATTTAGCAGTTCAGGCTCTACTTTCAAGTAGACAATTCCCTTGAGTTTCCAGGCTAGCAAGTTGTGAGCTTTATCATTGCAGAAGAAACAGGGTAGCTGCCTTGTGGAATAATTTGAAAAATGAATTTAAAATATATCTATGAACTTTCTTTCTTGGTGAAACTAATAACACTTACCTGTTTAAAAATCAGTGGGGTGAGTACACAGATTTTTGTCATGCTGGGTTCTAACATGTGCAAAAAAAGAACAGGGAAGAGCAGAAAACAGCAAGCATAAGAACTGAAACTGAACAAAAGAGGGAGCTAAGAAATCTTAAATGTTCAGTTTTAAGGCAGAATAATCATAGTTACCAGATGCCTTTCGTTGTAAACTGACTTTTTCATGCTTGGCTCTTACAAAGAGGCCAATGCACGTGAGAGGTTTGTGAGCCTTGTTACTGTTGTGCCATGTAAAGCCATCACATCTCATTCCCATGGTTTGCCCTTGCAGAACCTAACCACAACAGCTTTTTGAGAACTAAAAATTTGCTTTCCCTGTGGAAGTCTGAATAATTTAAAATCAAAATTACAATAAGAAAAATAGATGGTGTAATATGTGCAATATTTTCTGTAAGTTACACCAAAGTTGGGTTCTTGGCTTTTAGCCTTTCCTACCTTCCTGCCCCTGCACTGTTGACACACTACAGAGTGCTGCCAGGTTGTGCAATTATTTCATTGCAGCTCATTTTGAGTCATTGGTGGGGTCCAAAGCTAGCATTAAGGAAAACAAAGGAATTTGTGCTTGGAAGTCAGCATTGCTCTGTACACAAGAATTTCTTTATTTTTCAAGGCTGTGTTATTGTGTAAGCTAATGATTTTGTTTTTAAGTTATATTCTCAGGGGCATGGATATCCAGGATAATCAAGGATGTACTTTTAATACCGATCCTGCAATGTTAGGTCTCTGGTGGAAAAATTGGCCCGACTGCAGGGTATGAGCCTTGAATTAACCCTGTCTTGGAAGAATTGTTGATTTCTTGGTGCTGAATATATTTGTAAATTGATACATATTATCTATGTGTAAATTAGTTCCAATGAAAGTAAATTAGCCAATTCTCTTCCCACATGCATTTTAAAATGCCACTTACTGTTTATCACAGTAGAAGCCATTATCTCTGTTAGCAATTTTGAAAAATAAGTACATCTGCCAGGGTTTTGCCCTTCGTTGTCTTAGCCCAGCTCACCTGCTTGGCCCTCCCTGCTTCCCCTAGCTCTGGCAGCAGGCTGGGACTCCTCTCCCTGGGAAAACCCAGCTCATAAATCTCTCCCCAGTCCAAATTGAATGTCTTTTCAACTGAAGTGGGAGTACAGCATAGGTATGTAAAGCAGAAATGTGGGTCTGAGAGAAGAGGAGGGCATCTTTTGGAATTTTGAATTGCCTTTTTTCAGCTGTAGAGAGGAGTTAAGAAATTACAGGCTTAAATTGAGTAATGTTATTGATACTTCTGCATGGAGAAGTATTTTAAGAGAGGTAGATTAAGGAGCAGAGCAAAAAAGCACATGTAGACGAAAACTGTGAAAGGTTTGAAAATCCATGTGGTATGAATTACAATGCAGACCCTTTCAAACAGTCTCCAAAAGCATTCACCTAGTATCCCTACCATGTCCCTGCATGTAATGAAACAACTGGCAGAGAGCATTATTTTAATAAAGCATTGGCTGTTAGTGTCTCTCATACTGGATCAGGAAAAGAGTTCAGAGGAACAGATATTGCTGAAGAATCTGTCTCCAATTTTCCCTTGGAACTGTGCTTCTAGGGCTTTTAAAGGTTTATGTATTTAACATTGCAAATCTTCATTTTAGATTTTCATTTGCTGCTTGGGATTTTTATTAATTTTGCAGTGTTCATTTAAGTTGATCCAGCCCTTTATATCATTTCCAGCTTGAAATATTAGTTCAGAGATAAGCTTTGTTATTAAATGCTTAATCTTGAACACTTGTCTTATTTGGTAAGAATTATCTCTGAGAAGTAGGCAAAGAAAAGTTGATTGCTGGGGTTTTAAAGCAGCTGTAACTGGAGTAGCCCAAGTACTAGTTTACAAAGGTTGGCATCCCTTCAGTATGCCATCGCAGCAGCTGGACTTCATTAAGTGCTGGTGTTAATTACTGGGGGAGTGTTGGTTCAGTATGTGAGCAGCAACACTTGGGGTGACACACAAAGTAGGAAAAGGGTCACCTTGAAATAGAAGCTTTAAAAAACCTGGACAGGCAAGGCAGGGGTGCCATTAATTTTGTAACTGCATTTAGTTCAAAGTTTTTCAGCAAACAGTGAAATAAGCACTACTGTGCAGCAGTGAGGAATGGCTTAATTGTGTGCACCATTGAGGAGGCAGGAACGGAGGCGAGTGCTGGGGAACTTGCCCCGTAAGAAAGGAAGACGTTAATGTCGTATTTTCTGTGCGTGTTGTGTGAAAGAGAGAGAAAATTCTTTCTGTATTCTCCAGAGTTTTCAAGCCATATGCAGTATAGTTTGAGGAGGAAATATTAATAATTTCTTATACTGTAAATAGTATTCTATGGAGAAAACCTGTTAAGGGTTTGTATCTAAGGAATGTTTAGGAGATGAATGTAATGGAGAAACACATAAAACATGTGGTAGCATAAAACTACCACATACTTTCCATTGCTTGGAAATGTTGTGTCCTAAAGCTGATGACATTCAGACAAAGTGGGCCAAGTCCAGCCCTGGTGTAAGCAGCTGGTGGTGTACCCAGCCCAGTATCCCACCACGTGCTTAAGCAATAGCAAATTTTTGTCTGTGTCTTTCACCTGGCAATTGTCTGGATGTGGAGCCAGGTGCCCGGGCTGGAAAGGGTGCATGTGAGGATGCTGGAGGAGAATTAGGTTATTACATTTCCTCCTTAATTCTTCATCAGGGCTGCTGCCTGTATTTTCTACAGAAAAATCAATGCATTCTGATTCTGTAATTTCCCATGGTGCCTCGCCGGGCGCACGGTGTGCCGTGGGAGGTGACATATCCGGTCATGGCAGCTTGAACTCTTTTTTCCAGTGAAAGAATTCATTGGAATTTCACAACCTTTGCATGCTTTTGTGAAAACACTCATTTGTGTTTGTGCCAACCTGCTAATGGCGGATGCCGGGGCTTGCGAATCCCACCTACATTCGGTGCTCGTTATGGCATGGAATGTGCCGTTAATAATGCATCTGTGAAACTCAGCTGCGAGGGAGCCAAGTAATTATCCCACCGTAGCGTTCCCTGCTTCAGTGTCATCACAACTGGGGCTTCATTAAAAGTCCTAACAGTAGAGATGTTGTGTGGTGCAGCCTGTATATATATTTTTTCATTTAAATTATCAGCAATGCCATGGCTCAGAGGTAATTTGACTTTTTGAAACCGTGGAGCCCCTGTGAATTTCCTTCCTCCTCTCCCTCTCGCTGGCACACCAGCTGATCAGCCCCAGAAGAACAAAAGGTTTATCTGAAGCTATGAAGCATATATTCACCAGCTTCTGGCGTCTAGATAAAAAAAAAAAAAAAAAAAAAAATCAAAGTACTCCATTGAACATGTTAATACTGAGCAAAATGCACACAGCCAGACACTAAACCTTTACAGGGATTTAGGCATTTGAAAAGTGATACTCTGATCAGGTCTTGAGTTAGTTTCCTTAGCATAAAGTAAAGCAGAATCATAAAATAATATAGATTTTTAAATAAATGGAAAGCTTAACATTCCTCCTGCCCCCCTTTTGTTTTATTTCTTTGTCTGGTTTCTGTCAGTCAGGCAGTAACAAAATCTTGGGCAAAGGTATGCTGTAATGGAAGTATTTTCCCTTTTTAATATCATATTCTTCCAACAGAAAATACAGTATGAACCTCTGGCATAAAAATAAACGGGCATGAAGAACAAAAGCATCTGTGGCTCCTTACAGGTCTCTGAGGAAGTTTGGGATGCTTCTAAAAATTATTAATTTGGTACCTCATTCCTCCTTGCTGTTGGGTATTTTTTTTTTACTGCCATTGGCTTTCCATTTTACCATCCTG